>NC_092769.1:67631392-67776392 GCF_047496795.1 Chiloscyllium punctatum
CCCACACACACACCCCCCCACACACACACCCCCCCACACACACACCCCCCCACACACACACCCCCCCACACACACACCCCCCCACACACACCCCCCCCACACACACCCCCCCCCACACACACCCCCCCCCACACACACCCCCCCCCACACACACCCCCCCCCACACACACCCCCCCCCACACACACCCCCCCCCACACACACCCCCCCCACACACACCCCCCCCCCACACACACCCCCCCCCACACACACCCCCCCCCACACACACCCCCCCCCACACACACCCCCCCCCACACACACCCCCCCCCACACACACCCCCCCCCACACACACCCCCCCCACACACACCCCCCCCCCACACACAACCCCCCCCCACACACACCCCCCCCCACACACACCCCCCCCCACACACACCCCCCCCCACACACACCCCCCCCCACACACACCCCCCCCCACACACACCCCCCCCCACACACACCCCCCCCACACACACCCCCCCCCCACACACACCCCCCCCCACACACACCCCCCCCCACACACACCCCCCCCCACACACACCCCCCCCCCACACACACCCCCCCCCACACACACCCCCCCCCACACACACCCCCCCCCACACACACCCCCCCCCACACACACCCCCCCCCACACACACCCCCCCCCACACACACCCCCCCCCACACACACCCCCCCCCACACACACCCCCCCCCACACACACCCCCCCCCACACACACCCCCCCCCACACACACCCCCCCCACACACACCCCCCCACACACACCCCCCCACACACACCCCCCCCCACACACACCCCCCCCCACACACACCCCCCCCCACACACACCCCCCCCCACACACACCCCCCCCCACACACACCCCCCCCACACACACCCCCCCCCACACACACCCCCCCCCACACACACCCCCCCCCACACACACCCCCCCCCACACACACCCCCCCCCACACACACCCCCCCCCACACACACCCCCCCCCACACACACCCCCCCCCACACACACCCCCCCCCACACACACCCCCCCCACACACACCCCCCCCCACACACACCCCCCCCCACACACACCCCCCCCCACACACACACCCCCCCACACACACCCCCCCCCACACACACACCCCCCCACACACACACCCCCCCACACACACACCCCCCCACACACACACCCCCCCACACACACACCCCCCCACACACACACCCCCCCACACACACACCCCCCACACACACACCCCCCACACACACACCCCCCCACACACACACCCCCCCACACACACACCCCCCCACACACACACCCCCCCACACACACACCCCCCCACACACACACCCCCCCACACACACCCCCCCCCACACACACCCCCCCCCACACACACCCCCCCCCACACACACCCCCCCCCACACACACCCCCCCCACACACACCCCCCCCCACACACACCCCCCCCCCACACACACCCCCCCCACACACACACCCCCCCCACACACACCCCCCCCCACACACACCCCCCCCCACACACACCCCCCCCCCCCCACGCGCCCCCCCCGCACGCACACCCCCCCCCCGCACGCACACCCCCCCCCCCCCCCCCCCCGCCTGCACACACCCCCCCCCCACACGCACACCCCCCCCCCCACACACGCACACACACACACACCCCCCCTCCCCACGCGCACCCACGTGTGTGGGGATGGGCGAGGTGTTTGGGCGGGAGCGGCGCATGTGTGGGATGTTTGTGGGTGAGGGGTGTATGCACCCCACTGCTGCACACATCCCCAAACCCCGCACGGACCCACACGCACCGAGACTGAGCGGGAGGGGCCCGGAGTTCGTCCCGGCATTGAGAATCTCAAACTGTTACCCACTCCACACACCCTCACACACCCAGGCAGAGGCAGAGGCAGAGCCAGAGCGGGAAGGGCCTGGAGTTAGGGCCGATATTGAGAATCTCAACCTATTACCCATTCTGATATGGATCCCTGGACAACCTTAACATTTTCTGCAAGCCCGTGCAGTTTCCACCAAGCCTTCAGTCACGTTTACTAGCTTTTCATAGACATTAAGTTTCATTTTAGTGCTTTAATGTTTTATATTGGTTGCATCTGCCATAAATCATTTCATCTTGTCACTTCTCAGTCTGTATTTCATTTGAATTTAGAGTGCTCATTCTCTTATTGCACCACTGCAGGCAGATTTTGAACTAATGAGGCACAGTAGCGTGCTGGGTATGTTACTGTTACTGGTCTAGTAATCCAATAACTGAATTAATGATTGAGTAATCAGTAGAACCAAGGGAATTAAAATTCAGTTAGTCAAATAAATCTGTCAATATTGGTAATTGAATGTGTTAAATTTGTGACCCTCTGTTATTAACGTCTCTGCTAAGAGTATAATTCCTTCCAATCTACTCAAGGGCCCTCAATTTTAATAAGTCGGTTAGAGCTCCCCTCAGTGTCCTCTGTTCCAAGAGCACAATCCTGTCTATCTCATCCTCCCTAATAACTGAAATGTTGCAGTCTTGGCAGGATTCTGGTAAATTTCCTATTCTCACTCTGCATCCTTCTGGGAATGTGGTGACGAGTATTGTGCACAATAATCTAGCTGACATCTAACAAGTGTTATACATTTTTGACATAACTTCCATGCTGTTGTTTTCTCTCCCTCGGATCATGAAGAAAGTGTCTAACATGTCTGTTTAACCACACTGTTATCTGTCATGTTAACTTCAGAGTTATCTCTAATCTTCTACAATTTCATATATTGTGTACTGAATTGTCTTGTTACTTTCCCCAAGTGCATCATTCACACTTCTGCACTTGAATTCTGTTTGACACTCTACCCACCTGGCCAGTCTGCAAGTCTTTCTGTGTAATTTTCTTCCCATCAATGACAGTTCATTTTTGTATCATCTGCAAATAATTTATTCATATCCCTTAGGTTAGATTAGATTTGATTCCAGTACAGTTACCCTAACAAGTCCACGCTGACCCTCCGAAGAGTAACCCAACCAGACCCAGTCTGCTACCCTGACTAATGCATCGAACGCTATGGGCAATTTAGCATGGCCAATTCACCTGACCTGCACAATTTTGGATTGTGGGAGGAAACCCACGCAGACACGGGGAGAATGTGCATACTCAACGCAGACAGTCTCCTGAGGCGGGAGTTGAACCCAGGTCCCTGGCGCTGTGAGGCAGCAGTGCTAACCACTGAGCCACTGTGTCGCCCACGGTATACTTATGTTTAAGTATAAATAATTGACATACAGTAATCAGAGCAAGAGACGCCATATCTTATGGAACTCTGCTGGAGACAGCTTTCCAGTCGCTAAAACGGCTTTTGACTTTTCGCTGTACCACTGAGCCAATTTTGGATGCAAACACCACATTCCCTTGGATCATCTCTATTTCTAGCATTTTGACTAGTCTGCATTTGCGACCTTGCTTTTGAATGTATGTGCACGTAGAATACATCAAGCATTTCATGCTCATAGATACTCCTCATTCATCCTCAAAGAGTTCAAACTCATTAGCCTGGGTTCAATTATTTGGGGCGGCACGGTGGCACAGTGGTTAGCACTGCGGCCTCACAGCGCCAGAGACCTGGGTTCAATTCCTGCCTCAGGCCACTGTCTGTGTGGAGTTTGCACATTCTCCCTGTGTCTGCGTGGGTTTCCTCCGGGTGCTCCGGTTTCCTCCCACACTCCAAAGATGTGCAGGTCAGGTGAATTGGCCATGCTAAATTGCTCCTAGTGTTAGGTAAGGGGTAGATGTAGGGGTCTGGGTGGGTTGCACTTCGGCGGGTCGGTGTGGACTTGTTGGGCCGAAGGGCCTGTTTCCACACTGTAAGTAATGTAATCTAATCTATGACCTTCCCTTCTCAAATCCATGCTGGTTGTCCATGCTTAAGTCATGCCTTTGAGTGACAAATCATATTGTTCAGAATTGTTCCAATAATTTTCCAAGCATTAAGATTAGGCTGACTGGTCTTAGGCTTAAATGCAAATCAAGAATGCTTACTCTTCTATTCACTGTGAATAGGTAGAAGGGCTTTTGCCCGAAATGTTGATTTTCCTGCTCCTTGGATGCTGCCTGACCTGCTATGCTTTTCCAGCACCGCTCTAATCCAGACTCCCTATTCACTGTGAATATTAACAAGTAAATATTGACAAATTCTATGAACGGTGTATGAACGATGTGGGAGGAGTGTGCCATCATTCTCCACTCCACAAGTTATGATATAACTGGGAATAGTATTTTCATTTTACCAATGGGGGATTTAAAATTTGGGATAAAAATAAGTTGTTTAATAAAAATCTATCAGCCAGATTCTCTAAAACACAATTCTTGATTTCGTATCAAGCTAAAACTTAACCAATGAAGATGTAGCAACTAGCTAACATACGTACGCAGTCAGTCATATGGAAGTATGAATGCTTATCACCCTAGATATCTGTAAGGCATGCATACACATGCTGTCTTCAGAGACTGGCTTTCTGGGGGAATGTGCTGCCAGAGGAAGTGGTGGAGGCTGGTGCAATTGCAACATTTAAAAGGCATCTGGATGGGTATATGAATAGGAACGGTTTGGAGGGATATGGGCTGGTGCTGGCAGGTGGGACTAAATTAGGTTGGGATATCTGATTGGCATGGACAGGTTGGACTGAAGGGTCTGTTTCCATGCTGTACATCTCTATGACTCTGAGAACTAGGAGCAGGAGTAAGCCATCTGGCCCTTGGACCCTGCTCCATCATTCAATAAGATCATGGCTGATCTTTTCCTAGCTTCAGCCCCACTTACCTGCCCTCTCACTGTAACCATTACTTCCTTTATTGTTCAAAGAAAGTCTTTCTCAGCTTTACAACACTCTGGGTGAAGAAGTTCTTTCTTAATTCAGTCCTAACTCTGTTCCCTCTAATTTTGAAGCGATGCCCTGTTGTCCTAGTTTTACCCTCTAGTGGAAACACCCTCTCTACATCTATCTCATCTATTCTTTTCATAATTTTTCTGTGTTTTTATAAGATCTCCCCTCATTTTTCTGAATTTCAATGAATATAATTCCAGTCTACTCAGTCTCTCCTCATAAGCCAACCCCCTCAACTCCGGAATCAACCTAGTGAACCTCTTCTGCACCACCTCTAGTGCCAGTACATCTTTTCTCAAGTAAGGAGACCAAAACTGCATACAGTACTCCAGGTGTCCCCTCACCAGCATGCTATACAGCTGCAACATAACTTCCCTGCTTATAAACTCAATCCTTTTAGTGATGAAGCCTAAAATTCCATTTGCCTTCCAAATACCTGTTGTACCTGCAGACCAACCTTCTGTGATTCATGCACAAGGACACTCAGGTCTCTTTGCATAGCAGCATGCTGCAACTTTTTACCATTCAAGTAATTGTTCTTTTTACTGTTGTTCCTACCAAAATGAATGGCTTCACATGTATTAACATTGTAGTCCATCTCCCAGACCTTTGCCCACTCACTTAAAGTATCTATGTTCCTCTGCGCACACTTTACTCTGTCACTCATCTTAGTGTCATGTGCAAACTTTGATACACTGCATGTGGTCCCCAACTCCAAATCATTTATGTGAATTGTGAATAATTGAGGTCTCAACACTAATCCCTGAGGCACACCACTAATTACTGAGTGCCAACCAGAATAGTACTCATTTATCCCACTCTTTGCTTCCTGTTAGTTAACCAATCCTCTGTCCATGTCAGTACTTTACTTACAATGACATGCGTCTTTATCTAACACAGCAGTCTCTTGTGCAGCGCCTTGTCGAAGGCCTTTTGGAAATCTAGGTATACCACATCTACTGGGTCCCTGCTGTCCACCATTTTTGTGATTTCTTCATAGAATTCCAAAAGATTAGTTAAGCATGACCTGCCCAACAGGACAATTTTGATCTAGATGCTCTGCTATTTCTTTGATAATACACTCAAACATCTTCCCCACTACAGATGTTAAGCTTACTGGTCTATAATTCCTATCTTCCGTATCCATGAACACCAACTAGCCACGAAACGACACGACCAGCTATCTTTAGTAGCCACACATGCAGATGACAAGCAACATGAGTTCAACTGGGACAACACTACCATTATAGGACAAGCCAAACAGAGAACAGCCAGGGAATTCCTAGAGGCATGGCACTCATTCACAGATTCTGTCAACAAACGCATTGACCTGGACCCCATATACCAGCCACTGCAGTGGACAGCTGGAACTGACAACCGGAAGCGGCAGAGACAAACCACTATAAATGCCGGAGGAAACAACACAGAAGCGCTTCACAGGAGGCTCCCAAGCACTGAGGATGTCACCTAGACAGGGGACAAAACGTCTGCAACACAAATTCCCAGCTCGGCGAACAGAACCACAACGAGCACCCAAGCTACAAATCTTCTCTCAAACTTTGATTCCCATCTTTTGTCTGTGACATTTTTAAAGAGTGGCGCGCATTTGCTGTTTTCCAAATTGCTGGAATTGTCTCAGTCCTGCGAAGTTAGCAAAAATTACCAGAAGTGCACTTGCTATTTCTCCTGCCATCTCTTTTAGTACCTTGGGATGCATTCTTTTGGGGCCAGGAGACTTGTATATCCTTAGCTTCGTTATCTTGCCCAACACTGCCTCTTCCGTGATAATGATTGTTTTCAGGTCCTCACCTACCTTTGTCTCTGTCAATTACTGGAATGTTATTTGTGTCGAGAGTATGGTGCTGGAAAAGCACAGCAGGTCAGGCAGCATCCGGGGAGGAAAAAGCCTTTCATCATGATTCCTGGTGAAGGGCTTTTGGCCGAAACATCGATTTTCCTGCTCCTCGGATGCTGCCTGACCTACTGTGCTTTTCCAGCACCACATTCTTGACTCTAATCTCCAATATCTGCAGTCCTCACTTTCACCTATGTTATTTGTGTCCCCCATGTGAAGTCTGACACAGTGAAAAGAAAAGCGTGAAGTGTGGAATGTTCTGAAATCTGTTAGTTTGATATTTGGCATGTGTGGTCGCGATATTAATCTCTCTCAATTGTCTCTGGAGTCTTTTAGATACAACTTACTCAGGGGCTACAATATTGAGAAATTCCTCCATCCGCTTTTTCAGAAGAGCCAATAAGGTTCTGTCCAAACCCACCAATAAGGGTTTCTTTTCAAAAGTAGGAGAGATGAGTGCACAGTCCTTCTTTGCAGGTTTCTTGAGCCCCCAACTGAAGACCAGATACTGATATACTCTGCATCTAAGCACTTTTAGGTTTACAGCAAAACAAAGCTGCAATATTTTTATCACTGTTCCAGTCTGAATTCTGATTAGTGGTAACTCCTCAGATATAGTTAGTAGAATATTCATTGAAGTAATGCCATTGAATGTCAAGGGGCGATGATTAGATTCTCTCTGAATGGAGGTGGTCATTTGCCTGTCACTTAGCAACACAAGCCTGAATATTATTCTGATGTTATTTCAAATCAACAAAGATTGCTTCAGATGGTGCTGAAGATTTTAGAATCACCAGCAGACATCTCCACGTCTGACGCAATGATGGAACGAAGGTCACTGCAGTAGATGAAAGTGGTTGAGCCTAGGATGCTACCCTGACAAACTCCTGAAGAGGTGGCCTGGGCCTGAGATGATTGACCGTTCTCGACCACAACCATCTTCCTTTGTGTTAGGTCTGACACTAACCCACAAGTTTCCCCTGATTCCCACTGACTTCACTTTTGCTCAAAGTTGTTGATACTACACTTAAAGTCATAGAGCTATACAGCACGGAAACAGACCCTTTGGTCCGACTTGTCTATGCTGACCAGATATCCTAAATTAATTGCCAGAATCTGGCATTTATCCCTGTAAATCCTTCCTGTCCATGTACCCATCTAGATGCCTTTTAAATGTTGTAATTGTACCAACCTCCACCACTTCTGCTCATTCTATACACTTACCACCCTGTTGCCCCTTGGGTCCCCTTTAAGTTTTTCCTCTCTCACCTTAAACCTATGCCCTCTAGTTTTGGACTATGCTACCCTAGGGAAAGATGTTGGCAATCGCCCTATCCATGCCTCTCATGGTTTTATAAACATCTGAAAGGTCAACCCTCAGTCTCTGACGCGCCATGGAAAACAACCCCAGCCTCTTCCTTTAGCTCGAACCCTCCAATTCTAACAACATCCTTGTAAATCTTTTCTGAGCCCTTTCAAGTTTCCCAACATTCTTCCTATAGCAGGGAGACCAGAATGGAACACAATATTCCAAAAGTGGCCCAACCAATGTCCTGCACAGCCACAACATGATCTCCCAGCTCCTGTACTTAATGCACTGACCAATAAAGGTAAGCATACCAAATGCCGCCTTCACTATCCTATCTACCTGTGACTCTACTTTCAAGGAGCTATGAACCTGCACTCCAAGGTCTCTTTGTTAAGCAATACTTCACAGGATCTTACCATTAGTGTATAAGTCCTGCCTTGATTTGCCTTTCTAAAGTGTAGCACCTCACATTTATCTAAATTAAACTCCATCTAATCAAGATTCTGTTGTACTCTGAGGTAACCTTCTTGGCTGTCCACTACACAACCAATTTTTGTGTCATCTACAAACTTACTAACCATTCCTTTGTATTCACATCCAAACCATTTACATAAATGACAAAAAGCAGTGGACCCAGCACTGATCCTTGTGGCACACCGCTGGTCGCAGGCCTCCAGTCTTAAAAGCAGCCCTCCACCACTTACTTGCTTTTTGTAAGTATCCAAATGGCTAGTTCTCCCTGTATTCCATGTGTTCTAACTTTACGAACTAGTTTACCATGCAGAGCCTTGTCAAAACCTCACTGAAGCTCATATGCTGAATTGATAAAGGGCAGTTACTCTCCTTTTATTGCTGGAATCAAAGCTCTTTTGTCTATCTTTTGACCAAAGCCATTATGAGGTCAGATCCATAGCATTTGCAGTAGCCAGTGCCTTCAACTGTTTCTTGGTATCTTGATATCACTCTCGGTCAGACAAGTTAATGCAGCTGCCGTTTTATAGACATTTTCAGTCATTAATCTCCCCTACACAATAAACTAGTAGCTTTAGATGTCTGTATTCAATCTTTTTGTGATTTTGGGGATCTCTGGAGTAAGCTGAGATGGATCATTTGGTAAGCATTTCTAGCTGAAGATGGATGCACTTTCTCCAGCCTCTTCTTTTGCACTGATGGATTGGCCTGCCCCCAGTTATTGGAGATGACAATATTTGTGGAGTCTCCTCCCTCTGTCAGTTTCCCTGTTGATATTCTTCAATTTTACATGAGGCGCTTTACTTTCCGACGCTCATTTATGAATTACATATGTCAGAATGGGCAAAAGTGAATCAAAATTTATTTTCTGGAGCCAAGCGAAATATTGAAGAGAATAACTGGAAATATTAGACAAGAGGTTCCTGACAGAATCTGGTGACTTGAGGATGGTTGAATTCTTCCCAAGTCTTGTTTTATGCATGATTATATTACTTACATTTTTCAGACTACTACATAAGCACTAGCCTGAGCCCTGCAGATTTCAGAGAGTGTGAGAAGTGTACCATGCAACAAACCTGTTTGCTTCTGTTTTTGGAAAAGGCAGGCTCATGTTGAACTCATATTGCAATGCAAAAAGTATTTAGGTGTGCTTTTGTGATGCCAAGGCATTCAAGCCTCTGGGCCAAATAATGGGCAGCTTGGTGGCTCCATGGTTAGCACTGCTGCCTCACAGTGCCAGAGACCTGGGTTCGATTCCCACCTTGGGCG
Source organism: Chiloscyllium punctatum (assembly GCF_047496795.1). Classification (NCBI taxonomy): domain Eukaryota; kingdom Metazoa; phylum Chordata; class Chondrichthyes; order Orectolobiformes; family Hemiscylliidae; genus Chiloscyllium; species Chiloscyllium punctatum. Next base: position 67,641,163 of record NC_092769.1, read on the forward strand.
ACTGTCTGTGTGGAGTTTGCCCATTCTCCCTGTGTGGGTTTCCTCCCACAATCCAAAGATGTTCAGGTTAGGTGAATTGGCCGTGCTAAGTTGCCCATAGAGTTAGGTACATTAGTCAGGGCTAAACATAGGGGAATGGATCTGGGTGGGCTACTCTTCAGAGGGTCAGTGTGGACTTGTTGGGCAAAAGGCCTGTTTCCATACTGTAGGGAATTAATTTAATCTAATCATCTAATGGAAAATGGGATGCTTGGTTTTGACCGGTACAAACTCAGGGGGCCAAGGTGCCTTTTTCTCGTGCTGTTGACCTCTATGTCAATGCCGCTGACGCTGACTCTGACTCCTTCATCATAATTGCCAGGATCTGTTTGTCTGATGTGCACATCTTTAGTGTACCTAAGCTTGTTTGAATTGAAGTGGAAGCAGGGTCTTTTAAGCAAATGTTTGGGTACCAATGGAATTCAGCCCCATAAACTAGAGACTGGCAGCTGAGTGTTGTATAGCTTTAGTAATATGGAGAGGATGAACAATTCTTGTAATTCACCATCATAGCAAGTCCATGTTTTTGGGAAACATCACATTGCATCAGCTTGTCAGTTAGAGTTTGTGTGATCACGTATTTTCTTTTGAGATTTAACTATATCTGTTCACCGGTTTTCCATGCGGTATTGGGCAACTGAGTCTGTATGTTTATTTTGTTTGAGGCTTTGTCCAGCCTTTTTAAGGCTCCTGATCAAGTGCTTACCTAGGATTAATGGCTGTGAAAATTTCTATAAAGCAACAGCAGCTTGCTGCTGTCCTGCAGAGCAGCTTGCTTGTTCAAGGTCAGGTGAACAAAAACAGGAATGTGCCGGTCAGTGTGTTTTTTTTTGGTATTTTGTGTGAAAGTGTTGGCTTCCATTAACTACAAGAAATTGAGATTAAGTGTTACAGTATGATGATGAAAACATGGTTTGACAGTTAGGTGCTCCCCTCCTGAAGATGCTGCTTTGATAGATATTATGTTTATGTTGAAAAATGTGTTGCTGGAAAAGCGCAGCAGTTCAGGCAGCGTCCAAGGAGCAGGAGAATCAACGTTTCGGGCATAAGCCCTTCTTCAGGAATGCTGCTCTGCTCCTTGGCTGCTGCCTGACCTGCTGCGCTTTTCCAGCAACACATTTTTCAGCTCTGATCTCCAGCATCTGCAGTCCTCACTTTCTCCATTATGTTTATGTCCTCAACTTGACTGCTTTCATTATTGTTCTAAGGGTTTTCTAACCATAAATTGAATAGAGAAACATAACACTTTTTTCGTCACTGTGGAGATTTTTATGCAATATATTATCGAGGTATCTCCTGCAGCTTGGTGTTGATCCACAGTGATCAGATTGTGGAGAGGTATTCAGTTGCCCAACACTGACACTTCGAGCTGAACGAGTTTTGAACTTGCTTGGGTTTACTAAATGAGAACTGATTTGTGAGTGACAAATTGAAATTAACTTCCAATGTAGCTTCTTAGTAAATGGGAGAGGTTTAAGTTGTGATCCAGTATTGGTTGCCATCTAGCATAATTCTTATTAGCATCCCTATCCTTTCCAAGTCAAACATTTTCACATTGCCTTGATATTAAAGTTACTTCTGTTTCTGCACACAGTGACTGTTGTATTTTATACTGCAGTCTGTCTTGTCAGAGCTGATCTTAAATGAGTTTTGTTGTGATAGGTATCCATAGCAGTGACGCCACTAAGGAGCAGAGTAGCAGTTGCCAAAGTCTTGCTCATGGTGTCTCAACATGGCTCAGCAAAGTCAGAGGTGGATATTTCTTTACTGTGACCAGATTGTATGATTTAAAGTACTCTGGGATTGCAATAAAGCCTTTCTCCCAAATAGTTAGGCCCTGTTCAAGCCTGAAACTAAACATGAATTATTTAACACTAAATTGCTTCCCTGACTCTGTTCAGCCCCCCAGCAATCAGGAATCGTGCATAATGGATTCCGGGGGGATGGAAGAAAGCCAGGAAGACGGAAATGGAGACTGAGAAAAAGAGGCACATATAGAGGTAAGAGGGAGAGAAAGGCAGAAAACCACATCCGAACAGATTAGGAAGGGGTATAATACACACAGCTTGCCACCTCCAACCTCCAGTCAACTGAATGAGCTTTTCCAACTTGAAGGTTGAACTTTGGGACTTTAGAATGCCATGGTCCATTAGGAAAGAATGCAGTAGCCACTTGGGGAGAGCTGGGCAACAAAGTTGAACTTGCATTTCTTTTCTCAACTGCTGCAATCTTTTTCTGTATCTTAACTCTGCTCTGTTATTACACCTTATACTTTAAAGCCTGTCTGTGCCCCAAACTGGCTCTCCTCTTGTCTGCACTTGTAATGTACTTCATTTTGTTAGTTTTGGTTTCTTTGCTGTTTTCGATGAAGAAATGTTGATTTGTTTTCCCCATTGAGTTGTTCTTGGCGAAGGCCATATAACAGTTGCAGTGGTAGTGACAAGATTTGGTATGCCATCTGTTTCCACAAATTCAGTTGACAGTATTTTCAAACTCATTCGGCCTCTGTCTTCCATCTTGCTTATAGTTTTTCTGTTTACAGCTGACCATCTGTAGATGAATGTTGTCATTGGCTCCCTTCCAAACTCTCCTACAATGACTCCTGGCATCTTGCCAAAACTGTGTCTGTCTCAACGCTTAGTGTTTTTCTATTCCTTTCTAGCTGTCTTCAACACAGTGGTATATTTGCTAGCTCATGGCTGAGAAAAGTACTGTTCCAGTTCTCTTCAATTTTAATCTTGTTGTGAAATGGTGAAATTAAATAGCCAGAAAGGTCTTCCTCCAAACCTGACTTTGATAAAGAGTTTTCATCGGTTGCTCAGGTCTATTCTGCCATTACGACCAGGGCCACTTTCTTATTCCTGACACGTTTGTTGGATCCTCAGCTATAATAAAATTTCATGTCTTGTAGATATTCCTTGTGATACTTGTAGTACGTTCTTCAGAACTTTCCCTGTAGTCCTTGCAGGCAGTCCACATTCCTTCCTTGGATATTAGTCACAATCATCTATCCCTCTTGCCTTTTCAGCCTTTGTTATATTATCCTTAGATTTTTTTTAAGTTATAGATTATCACTTATCTATCACCTTAAGTTGTAGCTGGATATATGTTTGATGGTACCACCATTTCATTAGCAGATGCGTTGTCTGCTATTGTGCACCTCTGGGGTTTTGGTAGTTTGTCACTGGCATAAAGCTGGTCAAAATCTTTTTTATTTGGTCTGCCACTTTCTAAATATAACTTTTGCAGGCACTAACTTCTGTTCCTAGTCTCTATTTTCCTTTGATTTATTTCTTTTTATGTCTCTTTTAACTCTGCCTACACATGCATTCCTCTGAAACACATCTTTTGTCACTCAAATTACAAGGGCAGTACATCCTTTTGCAATCCTTTATTTTATTCACTCATGGGATGTGGATCTTGCTGACTGGACCAGCATTTTAGGTCTTGATCTTCAGTCTTTCCTGTCATCAATGATGTTGGACACCCAAGCTTAATTTCACTTCGCCACTGGCTAACATGTTTGTTTCAGATATAATTATCGGGAAGGGGTAAACATGCTGTTGTGGAGAGTGGTGGAGAAAAGGCAACTGAGGATGACCGAATAAATTTAAAGTTTTGCCAGATTTTGAAACCCGCGATCTGTCTTGTTGCTGTATATTGTTTATAAAAGCCTTAATGATGTATTTTAAAAGTTCTGACACTGGCATTTGAAAGTGCGAAAGGTGCAGTCTGCTTGCTGCAGCAAAGAGCTGGTACTGTAATGAGCTGTTTCTCTGCTGTAAACATTAATGCTTAATCGCAATGATGCAAAGTCTGGGAGCTGGTGGGTAGTGAAGTATTAAACTGATTTTGTTATGGTAAGCAACATTCTGGCATCCACCAGCTCAGTTGATGCAGGCAGTGTGTACCCAGGACATGCGTGACAGAAGTTTCTTGGTTGAATTTTCATGTTTACTTAAGGTTTGTAGCTCAGGTGCCAATTGTCGTGGTCTTGGGTATGTTTGCCAAGCTGGGGAGTTGTTTTGCAGACGTTTTATCCCCTATCTAGGTGATGTCTTCAGTGCTCACCAAGTCAAAAGACCCTATACCCATCATGTGCAGGACTAACGCATTTTACAGGATTCCAAGCAAACACTGTACAAAACACTATAAAGGACAAACAGGTAACTAGCAATCTGCATCCACAAACACCAACTAGCCACGAAATGCCATGACCAGCTGTACTTAGTAGCCATACACACTGATGACAAGGACCACAAATTTGAGTGGGATAACTTAATGATCATAGGACAAGCTAAGCTTAGGACAGCCAGATAATTTCTAGAAACATAGCACTCATCCACGGACTCCATCAAAAAGCACATTGTTGTAGACCAGCCAATATACCGGCCACTACAACAAGCAACTGGAAGCAGCAGAAATGGAACCAAATAAATTTCGGAAGACACTGTACAGCAGTGCTTCACGGGAGGCTCCAAAACTCTGAAGATGTCACCTAGACTAGGGACAAAACTTCTGCAAATCAACTTCCCAGCGTGGCGAACACATCCGTTTCACATTTACTCCCCTTAGAGGTTGGAAAGGCATTGCCAATATCAATTGGTGTTTAGAAGAATGAGAGATGATCTTTCTTCAACGTATAAGATCCTGGGTGATCATAAACATGGATTAGGGACCCACTTTCAAAAATAAGGGGTTTTTTTTAGATGGCGAAGCAAATTTTTTTAATCTCAGGTTTGTTGATCTGTTGAACTCTTTTACCCAGACAAGGATGGAGGCAGGGTTGTTGAATAATGCTGGGTTTGCTAGATTTTTGCTTCTGAGGGGGAGTAAGACTATGGGGTTGACAGAAAGGTCACGTTGAGACTACGATCTGACCATCGATGGTCTTATCAAATAGAGGAGCAGATCTGAGGCTCTAATTCGTAGGCTTGTAACTGAGCCAAGGAAACAATGAAATGTCTGCGAGTAATTAGATCTCAGGAAAAAAAGCAATGTTTTTGGGAGCTTTATTATCTAGGTCAGCGTTTATTGCATATCTCTATTTGCCCTGGAGAAAGTGGTGCTAAACTGTCATGTTGAACTGCTGTTCCTGTGTTGGAGGGACACACTGTGGTGTTAGGAAGGGATTTCCAGGATTTTGTTCCAGTGACTGCGAAGAAACGGTCATGTCATTGTGTGGTTTGGAGGGGAACTTGCAGGTGGTAGTATTCCCATGTGTCTGCTGCCTTTGTCCTTCTAGATGGCAGTGTTCACAGGTTTGGAAGGTGCTGATTCCTCAGCCAACAGGATGGATTTCCATGGTCATGCTTGACCTGATGCAGTGAGACTTGGTTCTCAAATGTTGAGGATTCCCAGACAATTCTCTTCCTAAATGTATGCCATTAAGTTGCCACCATCTGCTGGGTTGATGGTGCCTATGTCGAGGTCTTGTGGTCTGTCTGATTTAATTTATTTACTTTAGACTTTGTAGCAGTTATAACTGAGTGGCTTGCCAGAGATTTCAGAGACCAGTTAAGTAATTGCTGTGGGTCTGGAATCACATGGTCAGGTTGGATCAGCGTGACAGATTTGTTTCCCTAAAGAATATCATTGAATCAGATATGTATTAAAGGCTGCATGGCTCCTATTAGATTTTCATTTCAGATTTTGAATTCAAATTACATCATTTGTGGAAACTAACAAGCTTACCTTTTCTTTTCAGACTAATTCAGTTTGTTTTGTGGGGCTGCTTACAGTTTTAAGAAATGAAATGTTGCTAACTCTTCAAAATACCTGGATGTAAGATATAATTGAGCAAATTCTAATGTCGAAACATCTGGTCACTGTCATGAGACTCCAGAATTTTGTTTGCTTCAGCTTTGTGCCTTCACCTCTTTTGGGAGTGCTATGTCACAATGCAGTGATGCTCTTTAAACTTAGCAACCCTTTTTTCTATTGTCTGTACTTCCCCCTCTAAGTCTGGATCAGAAATGATGATTGGTTATTGCGCTGCAGAGGAGTCGATACAAACATTTTAACCTTAGCTAATGGCCACAGGTATCCTTCCAACATGGTCTATTGGTTGCTAATAAGGATGGCTTGCCATTTTGTTATCTTCATGAAGTAGATGGGTAGTACATGTAGCATGAAAGCAGGAAAAATTGTTTGTGTGGTTAAGACTGCAATGCCTTCCTATACCGTTCACTTCTGTTTTTGTCCAAACACTTTGAACTCCTTGTCACTGTTTTATTAATTGTGATTGGTGATAGATTCTTCAGGTCTGATGCGTTAAATTTATGTACTAGTGCATTGCTGGATGTGCCATTTTTTTTGGTTTAGGAATTAAACTCCTTTTATACCTTCCATTCATACCAAAGCGCACTCAGCTAGTGAAATGTTTTTGTCGTGTAGTCACTATTGCAATGCAATGAAATGAACAACCAATTTGTATACACCAAGCAGCAATAAGTTAAAGACTAGTTAACGTGTGAGGGATAAATATTGACTGAAATGACAGACAACATCTTGTTTTGGTGTTGGACTACGCTGTACAAAGTTAAAAATCACACAACACCAGGTTATAGTCCAACAGGTTTATTTGGAAGCACCCCTTCTTCCCACCACTGAACCTCATTTCAAAACTGCAAGTGCAGCAGTACTGCCTTTGTGCGTGACATCACATGTAAATCCTACATTAAAAACACCTGAAGAAGGAGCGGCGCTCTGAAAGCTAGAGCTTCCAAATAAACTAGTTTATTTCATCCTGTTTCTCCTCTTGTTGTATTATGATATCTTTTACTGGCAACTTATTGAAGGTGGATATCACTTTGGTTTAATCCTTGAATCAAAAATGGCACTGGTATATAGATTCTTCGGGTCAGATGCGTTGAAACACCAAACTTATCACCAATCACAATTAATAAAACTGATGATGGCCCAAGTCATGTGTTATGGTTGCAGTGGGTCCTGATAACCCAACTTTGTGGTTTCGAGAGGAGAGGGCTCCAACTAACCCTTATTCCCATCTAAAAGTAACAAGACGTACAGATCACCAGACTAACTGGTAACCTTGCTGGTGTGTATATGAAAAAGGATGAATTCAGTAGTGAACATGAAGGCAATCAATTGGAGGTCACTTCAAATCTGAATATTCATGGCTATTGAACAATAATGCAAATCATTTGAAAGTTGTAAGTTAACTTCAGTCAACTCTGTAACTGTTCAAGCACATAGACTGACTTATGACATTAGATGATAATTTCATTGGTTTGTGTTTGATTAGTATTTCCCTAAAGGTAAAATATTGAACTCTATATGTTTCTCCTCTTTTTTTTTTCCCCCCCGTTAAGACTTTGGTGACAAACTGGTCCCCATTAGTTGCTTTTATATAATATTTGTATTAAATCCACATTTTTCTTTTACAAATCCTTTCCAATGCCCGACTTGTTCTTGAGTTGTAGCCTTCTACTTCAGAACCAGGTACTGTTGGTTGCTGGCCCTATCATAGGGATTTACACAGTTTAAAAGCAGACCTGAAATTACTGCTGGAATGCCCCCAGAACTACTTGGAGGTACTGGCCCCTGCTGGGGATTTCTACAACAATGGGATCACAAAGCTGCACGCACACATCTCTCTTCCTTTCTGGTGATGAATGAAAGTTCTGCATTATTGTATGTACTACTTCTGATTATATAGTTGACCTATTGCTACATAAACTAATATAGTTGTGTTTGCTGATTCTATGCTACGACCACAATTTTAGGCATCCTCTCCTTCCTGTCATGAGGGTTTTCTGACTGTTGGTTGGATTTTAGTTTGGTAATAACCTTCTGGTGTTGAGTAACATTTTTTTGCTGGTAAACACTAAGCCGATCTATTGTTTAGATGATCTGAGCCACGCACCCTCATACTTTGTTGTGATAGCTAAACAAAAGGTATTTTCTGGCAATCTGCTAACAGAGCAATCTATCTGATTTTCTTCTGAAGCCTTCAGTTGTCAAATCTAGTGTATTGCCCAGCTTCAGATCAGCTATTGAATGCTTTTAGGTAAATTGCTCTTTTGCAGACCTAGCACAGATAAAGGGCCAAGTGGCTGTTTTATAGCCATTTATGTGGTTCTGAGCACAGAAACCAAGTCCTCCTTGATTTTTAGAATTGTGGGCCATTAAGGACATGCAGGAAAGCTGTTTTTGTCAGTTTAAGTTACGTTTGAGGGTTTTTTGAGCATTTTTAGAGAAATTCTATTAAGGGCACGAGACAGAATAACTGCTGCTAAAGTGACATAATTAGAAAACTTAAACAATCCAGACCACCCTTTGAATAATAATTTTTCATAAAATCCCGACAGTGTGGATGCAGGCCCATCAAGTTCACACCGACCCTCTGAACAACATCCTACCAGACCCACCTGTAACTCTGCATTTCTCATGGCTAATCAACCCAGCCTAAACATCTCTGGAGACCATGGGCAACTTAACATGGCCAATCCACCTAATCTGCACATTTTTGGACTGTGGGAGGAAACCGGAGCATCCGGAAGAAACCCATGCAGACTCTAGGTGAATGTGCAAACTTTGCACAGTTATTTGAGAGTGAAATTGAACTCCGGTCCCTGGCGCTTTGAGGCAGCAGTGCTGATGACAGAACCACCGTACTTCCCAGGTAATGGATTTGTACTTAAAAGTTTGCCTGTTTTATTCCAGAACATGACGACAGAGTTGGGGGTGGTTTTCCATTTCGGAAAAAGAAAGGACGCGGTCCATTCCGGGGTAAGATGTACAGCGAGGGAAGTCACAAATCTAGGAATCGAGGCAGTGGAGGACCCAACCCACGGTCGCGGTTCGAGGATGATGATGGCGATGTGACTATGAATGATCATGAGTCACCACGGTCACGATTGTGAGTAGCAATCTGCATGTATTACACTGTTAATGATACCATGAGGGGCTTGTCATTTCACAGCCGAGTCTGCTCCACTACTCAGTGTGATCCTGGCTGATCTGATGATCCTCAAATTCACTTTGGAATAAGAGGAGTTATCTTCAGCTTAATGTTAGCACCAAAAATGTTTTGGCTTGAGAATTTCACAAGCACTGTTTCCATTATTGCCACCAATGGGGACTAAGAGACCATGTTTTAGTTTAGTCATTTATCTTTATGTTGGGATTGGTAGGAGGTTTACACATCATTACAAACAGACTTTCTTTATTATCTGTATTACTACCGTAAAACAAAAAATCTAAAGCTAAAATTTCAACTGTACAAAATGGTGTCACCTCTAAATTAATGATGCATTGCTATATCTTCCTCAACCCTCCCCTCCTGGTCTCTGGCCGTCCATTATTCTATGCTGGTTTATGCATAATTCCATTTACCCCGATCACCTTTCCCTATACTTTGCAATGGATGCTCGCAGACGTGGCTGCAGAAGTCTTGGCAGATCTGACATTTGAGTGACCAGTTGTGGGTGCGGGTGCCAAGCCAAGACTGTACCTTGTCTTTGCCCTACGTCCTCTGTTCTCTGTGAAACACGTCAAAGACACCCAGGCTGAATTTGTTCCTTCCATAAGACAACCACTTAAAATCCTTAGATTGCATTGCTCCGCACAGTCAGGAGAGGGAGCAGCCTTTTAACTTTGCATGAGGCTAGTGAAACAGAGATTATGGAAATTTGCCTGGACTATCAAGACTTCCAGGACTTGGAGGCAAGGTTAAGGTCCACACAAATAAATCCACATTACAGATCACTCAATAAGGCCACACACTTGCGGGCTGAGTGATTGATCTGCTTCCTTCAGTTTGAAACTTGGGCAGTGCTTGGGCCTGCAGAACCAATTTACTCTGGTATATCTCAAAACTAAAGATGGCCAAGCTCTTTTGTTTAGCTTCCTGCCACCCAAATGCAGGCCACCATTGACACCAGTCAGGAAGGAAATGTAGTCTCGAATGTCCATGCTGTTTTCTTGAAGATTGCCCAGAATGCTAACTGGTCATATGTTGAGCAAATTTAGTAGTTTTGCCCAAGATGCACGTATAATTAATGTTCTGCAAAGGCAAACGGTTTTGAAATCTTTCTGACTTCCAGACTGTTGTGTCAACAGTAATTAACAGTGGCTGATTTTGATAGTATAAGATTGTACCTAAGGAGGTGCTAATAGTGAGTTTGGATAAGGTGATAAAGAGAACAATGGAAAATTCGATGAGTAAGGAGAGAGTCGAGGGTGACTCATCCATGTAGCACATCTGTGAAGATTACTGATTTGCTGGTAAACTGGAGGATTTAACAGTAGCTAGAAGTTAAAGTTGCTGCTTTTGCCAGATCAATGATGGCATTTTAGATGTAATACTAAAGCTGCTTTGGATAGTCTGAGGAGCTGTACAACTTTCAGGTTTTTCTTGCCAGAAAATCTACCATTTAAAATTATTAGGAGGAATTTAGCAAGCAAACTACACCAATGACAAATTCACTCGTTTTCTTTTGCCAAAATTAGATCAGGACATGAGCAGGAGAATTGGCTTTGTTCCATTAGAGATTGTCTGGAAATCATAAAACATGGTCTCATAGCGCCAGGGATCTGGGTTCGATTGCACCCTTGGGCAATTGTCTGTGTAGAGTTTGCACGTTCTCCCCATGTCTGCGTGGGTTTTCTCTGGACACTCCAGCTTCCTCCTACAATCCAAAAATATGTCGATAAGGTGGATTGGCTGTAATAAATTGCCCATTGTGCCTAGGGATGTACAGGCTAGGTGGATTAGCCCCTGGGAAATGCAGGGTTACAGAGATGGGATAGAGTGGTGGGTTTATGTGGGCACAATGGGCCGAATGGTCTGTTTCCACACTCTAGGGATTCTATGATTTATCGCACAGAAGGAAACCACTTGGCCCATTTGTGTCAGCCAAGAAAAGAGCTATCTATCTGATCTCACTTGCTAGTTCCTAACCATTAGTTGCATATTCTAGTAAATTTTGTGTCTTGAGAGTTCCAGCCCTTAGGACTTTGGAAATGAAAGGGAGAGGTCTTGCTTAAACTAAAGAGGAATCACTCTATCCTAATTACACGTAAAATCGTAGCTGCCATGCTGCTATACAGAAGCTGCAAGTGCTGGACAAACTCAGGAGGTCTTCGAGCAAATGTGGAGTGGAAGTTAAAGTTTCAAGTCTAAATATGACTTGTAAAGGAGAGTCATTGGATTCAGAGCATTAACTCTGTTTCCTTGTCCACAGATGCTGCCATACCTGCTGCCAAACTTTGTTTCATTTCAGATCTCCAGCAGCTGTAGTAGTGTGCCTTTATTTGAATGCTTCTACATATAATAAAACGATCACAATTATTAGGGTGAGGAAGGAGGCCGTTAAGCCCATTGTGTCTATGTTGGCTCTCTATTCTCCTCCAGTTGTTTCTCTTCAAATAATCGTCTTGAAATAATTCATGCCTTGACTGAACTTACTTCCATTGCACTTGCCTCCACCACACAAGTCATTTCACCTGATGAAGGAGCAGCACTCTGAAAGCTTGTGATTTAAAATAAACCCGTTGGACCTGGTGGAGTGTAGAGAGGGGAAGCAGGTTAATATCTTGAGCCCTGTATGACTCTCATTCAAAGCTCCAGTGCTTAGTGTTTATTCCCCATATGTCCTGGGCCACCTCAGTTGCTAGTCCAGTAGCATTACTTCTATATCATTAGCTCCCCCATGCTCTAATTCTATTACACCAAAGGCTAACAAGGCATTTGCATTCCTTGCTTAGTGCAGCTGCATGCTCACTTTGTGCTCCTTGTACTCCGAAGTTTATAAGTGTCAGCATTTAAAAGAAAATCTGTCTATACTGTCAAACGGAGACCAAATCTGCAAACCTCAAGATGGACGTAAATGATTCCACCATGGTATGGGAGATGCTGATGTGTCCTGGGCCAGTTTGTCAGTCAACATCACAAATAGATGATGTAGCTATTATCGCATTGCTGTTTGTGGGAGCAGCTTGTGTACAATCTGCACTTCCTATATTACAGCAGTGAATAGACATCAGAAATATGTTTTAAAAGGTGTTGGGGCATCCTCAGTAGGTGAAAGGCAATGTATAAATTCCAAGCCTATGTTAGTTTTCAACCAATTCCACTGCAATTTGCCAGGTTATTCATCTTGCTTGTCTAGGTACTGACAATATTGCAGTACATGTCTGACTCATGGCACGTACTGTATTACTATCTATTAATGACTGAATAATCTCCGCTGCACATAAAGCCAGTACCTGACCAATTATAACTGTCCTCTGCTACTCTGCCTGTTATAAATAGGCAAATCCAGGTAATTGTAGCTATTTAAAACAGTGGCTTTATTAGCATCCGACAGGTTAGCAGTTAAGCATCATGGTCACGTGGGGTTAACGGTAATACAGATCCGATGGTCCAATCATTTCCTGGTACATGTTAAGCATGCAGATACACAGATGCTGAAATTCTTTAGCCTGGCAGGCAAATGACAATGTTAAATGTTATCACTGCTGAGCTTACCATGTTGGCTATAATCATTGGGTAAAGATCTAATGGCCCAGCATTCTAAAAAGTTTTCTTTGCTCATTTGTGAGGTGTGAATGTTAATGGCCAGGTCCTTTATTGTCCATCCCGAATTGAGCTATCATCTTGACCGGTTACAGTCCTTGGTGTGTACAGTGTCACTAGGGCAGGAGTTCTGAGATTTTGACCTGTATTTGGAAAGGCAAGGACTGATTAGGGATAGTCAACATGGTTTTGTGCGTGGGAAATCATGCCTCAGGAACTTGATTGAGTTTTTTGAAAAAGTAACAAAGAGGATTGATGAGGACAGAGCGGTGGGCGTGATCTATATGGACTTCAGTAAGGTATTCGATAAGGTTCCCCATGGGAGACTGGTCAGTAAGATTAGATCTCATGGAATACAGGGAGAACTAGCCATTTGGATACAGAACTGACTGAAAGATAGAAGACAGAGGGTGGTGGTGGAAGGTTGTTTTTCAGACTGGAGGCCTGTGACCAGTGGAGTGCCACAAGGATCAGTGCTGTGTCCACTGCTTTTCGTCATTTATATAAATGATTTGGATGTGAACATAGGAGGTATAGTTAGTGGCAGATGGAGTTTAATTTAGATAAATGTGGTGCTGTATTTTAGGAAAGCAAATCTTAGCAGGACTTATACACTTTATGGTAAGGTCCTAGGGAGTGTTGCTGAGCAAAGAGACCTTGGTGTGCAGGTTCATAACTCCTTGAAAGTAGAATCACAGGTAGATAGGATAGTGAAGAAGGCGTTTGGTATGCTTTCCTTTATTGGTCAGAGTATCGAGTATAAAAGTGGGAGGTTATGTTGCAGCTGTACAGGACTATGGTAAGGCCACTTTTGGAATATTGCGTACAATTCTGGTTTCCTTCCTATCGACAGGATATTGTGAAACTTGAAAGTGTTCAACAAAGATTTACAAGAATGTTGCCATGGTTGGAGGAGTTGAGCTATAGGGGGAAGCTGAATAGACTGGGGCTGTTTTCCCTGAGGTGTCAAAGGCTGAGGGGTGACCTCATACAGGTTTTTAAAATCATGAGGGGCATGGATAGGATAAATAAACAAGGTCTTTTCTTTGGGGTGGGAGAATCCAGAGCTAGATTGCATAGGTTTAGGGTGAGAGGGGAAAGATATAAAAGAGACCTAAAGGGCAACTTTTTCAAGCAGAGGGTAGTGCATGTATGGAATGAGCTGCCAGAGGAAGTGGTGGAGGCTGATACAATTGCAACATTTAAAAGGCATCTGGATGGGTATATGAATAGGAAGGGTTTGGAGGGATATGGGCTGGGTGCTGGCAGGTGGGACTGGATGAGGTTAGGATATTTGGTCAGCATGGATGGGTTGGACCAAACTGTTTCTGTGCTGTGCATCTCTCTGACTCTGTGACTCAACGACTGTGAAGAGGTGGTGATCTAGTTCTATGTCAGGATGGTGAGTGGCTTGGAGGGGAACTTGCTGGTAACTTCCCAAGCAGTTGCGTGCTTTCTCCTTTGAGGTGGTAGAGATTGCAGTTTTGGAAGGTGCTTCACTTGAGATTTGCAATATCACAGATGCTAGTCTTCAGCCAATTCAATCACGTGATATCAAATGACTGAAAGCACTTAAAGACAACATTCCATTGTGTCCTTCACTCTGTGTCTCACCTGCACACACACACACCATGGGTGCTGGGGGAAAAATAAGCACTACTGCACTTAGGTAGTAGTGTGGGGTTAAATTTTAAAAAAGACAAACAAAAAAAAACAGGGACTTGCCCTTTGATAAAAAGAAAATAAAAAAACAGCACTGCTCAGCATTGCCCTTAAAAAAAGACAACATTCTAGCAATAGTACTCAAGACTAGTGCTCCAAAACTAGCTGTGTCTCTCACCACGCTGTTTCAGTACAATGGCAACACTGGCATCTACCTGACAATGTGGAAACCTGCCCCAGTCTATCCTGTACACAAAACATGGGCATAAGAGCTAAATTCCAAAGCTGAGATGAGCGTGACTGCCCTTGATATCAAGGCAGTATTTGAAGATTATGGCATCGTGGGCCTAAACAAAATTAGAGATGATGGAAATCTGAGGGAAATCTCTGCTGGTTGCAATCTTGCCTCGCACAAAGTAAAATGGTTGTGGTTGTTGGAGGTCAATTTCCACTCTAGAGCAACTCTTCAGGAGGTTCCTCAGGGTAGGTGTCTTATGCCCATCCATCTTCAGCTGCATCATCGATGACCTTCTGTCCAACATAAGATCAGAAATGGGGATGTTTGCTGATGATTGCACAATGTTAGCTTAATTTCTGATTCTTCAGATATTGAAGCAGTCCAAATGCGTGCGGAAAATGTGGACCATGTCTAGTTCAGGATAACCGGCAAGTAACATTGCCTGGCATTTGCGTGATGCCAATGACCAGCTCCACAAAAGAAAATCTAATCATCTAACCTCGATATTCAATGACGTTGCCATCAGTGACTCCTCCACTATCATTATCCTAAGGATTGTCTTGACCAGAAACTAAACTGGACCAGCCCCATATAAATACTGTTCCAAGAGCACGTCAGAGGCTCAGCATACAGATTTGCAGACATAAATATCCTGCCCTGAATTTGCACCAGCAGTATCATTCCCTCCGTACTGACACAAACTGTTTAGCCACCAACTGCATTCTTTATTCACTCACAAGATGAGGGTGTGCGGTGAACCACACACAGTCCCAGCATGTCAAATGGGCCCACGACAAAAATTGTTCATCAGGTTGCTTTAATTTATCCAAAAGGTGGGACCTGATTGCACTGGACACATTAGCATGAATTATGAGGTCAGATCTAATGAATTGGGGCTTGAACCCACAATCTTCTGACTGTGAAATGAGGGGGTGGCAGATCAGCCAGAAGCAGACAACCTCCTATGCCCCAAATGGTTGATAGAAATACTACGGTACAGAGTACAAGTTTCAGCAGCAGTCAGTTAGTGCTGTGTATTATCTGTGTTATCATACTGTAACTGAAATGTAAACTGAACACTCAGTTTGGCAGTAACCTGTTAAGCACAGCATATTTTTCTCTGTCTTGAAATGTTCTATGTTCATGTGACGGTACTGTGATACAGTAAGCAATCTCCAATTAGGTTGATTTTAAATGTTTGTAATTTTTAAAAATCTGTCTTTTAATCCTCAGTACACCGTATGGTGCAAGACCATCTCGTCGCCTGGACAGTTGGCATGACCGTGATGGAGGGCCCTCAAGCATTCAAGTTACAGTGAAGCAAAATTCAGAGAGAAATGCAAGCGCCAATGCACGCCGATCCTGGTTTAAAATCACTGTAGGACTTTATTTTCTCATCTTTATTTTTCTGTCGTGTGTGTGTGTTTGATACTGGGTTGCTGTGTGGATCACCGTGTAGGTGTACAAGATTGGAGACCTTTTGTTCATAAGTCTGGTTCCTTTTGAGAACTTGTAACAGTTTTCCTATTTTCTATCTTGCTGCTTGCTCCCAGAATCTTTCTCTCACTATCTTTGCTCCCTGCTACCCCACTCCTGACAGAGGAAAAGCCCCAGCCCATTCAACTCTGTTCCCATGTAAATTGTGCCAGAAAGAGATACACTTAACACAACCAATGTGTGCCCTGTTCTGTGCTCCACAAATGCTTTATAGACTAGAACTGAAACTGAGTAACTATGCATTTAAGTTATTCACAGTATACAACATTATGAAGTGCATTTAACCACCAAGCCATCGGAGAATGGTGTCATTACTTGACTGCATTCATTCCATGCTGAACTCTATGCCTAGTCAAGTTCAAACTTTGGTATAATACAGTAGCTTGAGTCTTTGTGTTATTTTCCAAATATATTTATTCAAATGTTAATTTAGAAAGTTTTTGCAAATGGATTTTGTAAAGTTAAATATTAGGTATGAAAATGACAAAATATTTTTGTTCTCTCTTTAGATTCCTTTTGGAAAGAAATATGATAAATCCTGGCTTTTGTCAAACATGCATAATATGTGCAGTGTTCCCTTTACTCCTGTTCAGGTAGGAGTGATGGCACTTATGATGTTGTTGCGAGAAATGTTAAAATATTACATAGAACATAGAACATAGAACATTACAGCGCAGTACAGGCCCTTTGGCCCTCGATGTTGCGCCGATCAAAGCACACCTAACCTACACTAAGCCACTATCCTCCATATACCTATCCAATGCCCGCTTAAATACCCATAAAGAGGGAGAGTCCACTACTGCTACTGGCAGGGCATTCCATGAACTTACGACTCGCTGAGTGAAGAACCTACCCCTAACATCAGTCCTATATCTACCCCCCCTTAATTTAAAGCTATGCCCCCTTGTAATAGCTGACTCCATACGTGGAAAAAGGTTCTCACTGTCAACCCTATCTAACCCCCTAATCATCTTGTACACCTCTATCAAGTCACCCCTAAACCTTCTTTTCTCCAATGAAAACAACCCCAAGTGCCTCAGCCTTTCCTCATAGGATCTTCCTACCATACCAGGCAACATCCTGGTAAACTTCCTCTGCACCCGTTCCAATGCCTCCACATCCTTCCTATAGTATGGCGACCAAAACTGCACACAATATTCCAGATGCGGCCGCACCAGAGTCTTATACAACTGCAGCATGACCTCAGGACTCCGGAACTCAATTCCTCTACCAATAAAAGCCAGTACGCCATATGCCTCCTTCACTGCACTATTTACCTGGGTGGCAACTTTCAGAGATCTGTGTACATGGACACCAAGATCCCTCTGCTCTTCCACACTACCAAGTATCCGACCATTAGCCCAGTACCCCATCTTTTTATTACTCTTACCAAAGTGAATCACCTCACACTTAGCTACATTGAACTCCATTTGCCACCTTTCTGCCCAGCTCTGCAGCTTCTCTATATCCCGCTGTAACCTGCCACATCCTTCCTCACTGTCTACAACTCCTCCGACTTTCGTATCATCCGCAAACTTGCTCACCCAACCTTCTAACCCTTCCTCCAGGTCATTTATAAAAATGACAAACAGCAATGGTCCCAAAACAGATCCTTGCGGAACACCGCTAGTGACGGCACTCCAAGATGAACCTTTGCCATCAACTACTACCCTCTGTCTTCTTCCAGCCAGCCAATTCCTAATCCAAACCTCCAACTCACCCTCAATGCCATATCTCTGTATTTTCTGCAGTAGCCTACCATGGGGGACCTTATCAAACGCCTTACTAAAATCCATATATACCACATCTACCGCTTTCCCCTCATCTACCTCCTTAGTCACCTTCTCAAAGAATTCAATAAGGTTTGTGAGGCACGACCTGCCCTTCACAAAACCATGCTGACTATCCTTGATCACATTATTCTTATCCAGATGAGCATAAATCCTATCCCTTACAATTCTCTCTAAGACTTTGCCCACAACAGAAGTGAGACTCACTGGCCTATAGTTACTAGGATTATCCCTACTCCCCTTCTTGAACAAGGGAACCACGTTTGCTAGCCTCCAGTCCTCTGGCACTACTCCTGTAGACAAAGAGGACACAAAAATCAAGGCCAATGGCTCTGCAATCTCCTCCCTTGCTTCCCAGAGAATCCTAGGATAAATGCCATCAGGCCCAGGGGACTTATCTATTTTCACCCTTGCCAGAATTTCCAACACCTCTTCTCTACATATCTCAAAGCCATCCATTCTACTTATTCGTGCCTCAGTATTCATATCGACAACAATGTCCTGTTCCTGAGTGAATACTGACGAAAAGTATTCATTCAGTGCCTCCCCAATCTCTTCAGCCTCCACACGCAGCTTCCCATTACTATCCTTGATTGGACCTATTCCTACCCTAGTCATTCTTTTATTCCTAACATACCTATAGAAAGCCTTAGGGTTTTTCCTAATCCTACCAACTAAGGACCTCTCATGTCCCCTCCTTGCTGCTCTTAGCTCTCTCTTCAGGTCCTTCCGGGCTACCT
Organism: Chiloscyllium punctatum; assembly: GCF_047496795.1. NCBI lineage: Eukaryota > Metazoa > Chordata > Chondrichthyes > Orectolobiformes > Hemiscylliidae > Chiloscyllium > Chiloscyllium punctatum. Next base: position 67,659,673 of record NC_092769.1, read on the forward strand.
TATAACTCTCAATCGCCCCTATTGAACCTTCACGCCTCATCTTTACAAAGGCCGCCCTCTTCCATTTAACAAGGGATTCCAATTCCTTATTAAACCACGGCTCCCTCACACGACCCTTTCCTCCCTGCCTGATAGGTACGTACTTATCAAGGACACTCAGTAAAATTGTCAGTAAAATTAGATTTTTCTCTGACTGATTCACTACACTCAAAATGTGGAGTTAAGAACCAAGGCGAGTGGTTTACAGTCCAAATCTGTTCAGAAGCTTCTGTTGGAAACTGGGTGGTTTGGAATTTGGAGCAGAGCATAGATTGAGCTTGACTCTGTATCCCAAGGTCAATGAGCAGGCTGTCAGAAACATGGTATCCTGGCACAGTTTGGTGGCTTCAGATGAACTAAAGTCTCGCGTATTTAATGTAACGTAGATGCTTGTTTTTGTTTTTAAAATTAATTTGTGGGTGATGACTGGTTGGGCCAACCTTTATCGCCCATACCTGGTTGAGAAGCTCCGGCTCCGGCCTTGAACTGCCAGAATCTGTGTGCTGTCAGGACAATCTTAATATTACTAGAGAGGGAGTTCCAAAATTATGACCCAGTGACACTCGAGGGATAGCAATATATTTCCAAGTTAGGATGGTGAGAGGCTTGGAGGGGAGCCTGCAAGAGGTAGGGATTCCTATGTCTGGTGGTGGTATTCTATTGCTCTTCTCCTTCCACGTGGGAGTGGTTGTGGGTTTAGAAGGTCAAAGAAGCTCTGGTGAATTTCTGCTGTGCATCTTGTAGGTCGTACACACTACTGCTGCTCATCATTGAGGGAATGGCTTTCTGTGGATCTGATGCTAATCAAACAGGCTGCTTTGTCCTGGATGGTGTCAAGCTTTGAGAGTGGTTTTGGAGATGCATTCATCCAGGGAAGTGGGAAGTATTCCATCACAGTCCTGACTTGTCCTTTGGACAGGCTTTGGGGAGTCAGGAGGTGAGTTAGTGCACGAGGATTTGGGAGGTCATGTTGCGGTTGTGCATGACATTGGTTAGGCCACTTTTAGAATATTGTGACACTTCTGGTCTCCTTGTTGGAAGGATGTTCTGAAAGTTGAAACAGTTCGGAAAAGATTCACAAGGATGTTGCCAGGATTGGAGGGTTTGAGCTGCAGGGGGAGGCTGAATAGTTTGGGGCTGTTTTCCCTGGAGCGTCGGAGGCTGAAGGATGACTTTATAGAGGTTTATAAAATCATGAGGGGCATGTATAGGATGAATAGACAAGGTCTTTTCCCTGGGGTGGGGGGAGTCTAGAACTACAGGCCATAGGTTTAAGGTGAGAGGGAAAAGATTTAAAAGTGACCTAAGGGGCAACCTTTTCAGGCAGTGGGTGGTGCGTGTATGGAATGAACTGCCAAAGGAAGTGTTGGAGGCTGGTACAATGACAACATTTAAAAGGCCTCTGGATGGATATATGGATAGGAAGGATTTAGAAGGATATGGTCCAAGTGCTGGCAAATGGGACTTGATTAGCCTAGGATATCTGGTCAACATGGACGAGTTGGACCAAAGGGTCTGTTTCTGTGCTGTACATCACTATGACTCTATGATTCCTAAACTCTTTTTTGCTCTTGTAGCCGCTATATTAGTGTAGCTAGTCCAGTTTTGTTATATAATTTATATAGCATCATATAGTTAACACTTGTCACTGGAGTCTGACCCGATTAACTGAGTTTTGGTTAGAGATTCATTGATTTGTTCTCGTGCTGATCAAAATATGCCCAAACAGTACAGCATAACTAATTGTACCATTCTGGGGCAGTTTAAACAACTTGCTTTAAATATTAGTTGTACTGACAGTAGGAATGTTTGGGGTGTTGCAGGCAGAGTTTGAATTCCCACAAAAGGTATCCTGAATAAATTAGATAAACTGTGTATTTTCTGAAGAGATGGTACATTTGGAGCATGTAAAATGCTTTAAGGGGCTTGACTGGGTGAATGCTGAGTGATTTTATTCTGGACACAGGCGAAGGGGTTAGTAACAGTCTTTGTATGAATGACTTATTATTTAAGACTGAAATTCTTCACCCAGAGGGTTATGAATCTTTGGACCTTGCTGTCGAAGAGACTTGTGGGTATGCAATGTATTTGAGCACTGAACAGATCTTTGGACCCTGAAGGAATGTAGGGATAGCACAGGAAGTTGCGGCTGGGCTATTAGATCAGTAATGATCTTGTTGATTGACTGACTGAGCTGGTGTGAAAGGCTGAATACCCTATCCTAGTGCCTATTTCTTATGTTCTGGAAGGGCAGGCACTGAAGCCTTAAGAAAGGCTAGCTAACTTTCATGGGTTCCAAACAATCGGCAAGTCAGCCTTTATTGCAGAAGTAGAGGAGTAAATAAGTCTTGCTGTAATTTCATAGAATCTTGGTATAGGATTTGATTCAATTGTCAGCCTAAGGGTCCATCCAAAATGAGACCACTCGGGGTGGGGGGGGTGTCGGTTTTGGCAATGTTTGTTGATTTATTTAGTTCGTAAACACGTACGACAGGAACCTTTAGTGACATGTGCAGCATGTGCAGTTCATGGTCAGTCTTGGATTAGTTAAGGTAGTGTATACCCAATTTCTGATTGGCTCCTTTAGAGGTAATGATTAATCATCCAGTGTCATTCACAAATGGGGCTGTCCCTACTGGTTATAGTGTTTTGTTCCCCATTGTTTCATTGAATTTTAAAGCTTTCCACTGAGATAAGGAAACATTTTCTATCATCTTCCCCCATACATTTTGAATATAGATCTTATGCTATCATGTTCTCATGAATGATATTTTGAGCTCATTGTCTCAGATCTTGCGAAACTGATATAAATTGCACCTATCAATGACTTTGTTTTAAAGGTTCTCTTGCTTCTTCCCTCTCTAGCTGTTAGTGTTAGCAACCACTTACTTTAAAATAAAGAATATACTAAAAAAGTTGCTTGTAACTATACATCATAAATGTAAGACAGAAAATTGCAAAGTAGTATTACATCAAATCTCAGAACAGATTATTGAATCATCGTAGAATTCCTACCATGTGGAAACAGGCCATTTGACCCAACAAGTCCACCCCAACCCTCAAGAGTATCTCACGTAGACCCATTTCCCTACCCTATTACTCTAAATTTCCCCTGACTAATGTACCTAATTATCCTTGACTTACACAAAGTGTGTGCAAAATATAAATGTAAAGTAAACAATGTATGAGAGGTCAGAGTGAGATGTCCTTTTACATTAAGTCAATATATAGCTAAAGTGATAACAACCTTGAAGAATCGTACTGTTTACAAAACACCCAAAATAACTTGATACTTATAGCAAAAATGTGATTGTTTTTCTCAGCAAAATGCTGCACATTAAAACAACACAGCTGTTGTCCTCGTCCTTCTGGTAATGCTAGTTCCTTAACAGCAAATGTGAAGGAATGCAGCTCCACACATTCAACCATAAGAGTTTGCCACTTTTTTGTTTTGGTGTGTTTGCTGACGCCGGTGACAGTGGTCAACTATGCATGTTTGCTCATTTGAGAAATCTTGCGCGCATGGTTCCAAATGCAATATGTTTTTATGTAGGATTTGGAGTTGCTGGTGTTGGATTGGGGTGTACAAAGTTAAAAATCTCACAACGCTAGGTTGTAGTACAACAGGTTTATTTGGAAACACTAGCTTTCAGAGCTAGTTTTTCTGTAGGATTTACATTTGACGTCGTGCACAAAGGCAGTACTGCTGTGCATGTAGAAGAGGTGCATCCCCCTGAGCCTGGAGTGAAGAGGGCCCAGGATCTGGAGGGTGGAGAAGAAACAAATGTGGAGGGTGGTGCAGCCTCCTTCCCTCTGTCTTCTTCCTGCCACACTCCCCCGGTTTAGCCACCCTCACACGCAGACATACACTCACTGACCCCCTCTGGTCCCAAATGTACTTCTCCCTACTCCCAAAACTCTGTGCATGCACGACTTAAAGTGGTGTGTGGTGCATATGAACTGATGTCAGCAAAAACAGCTCGTTTTTCTGTTTAGAATCCCATTGTGCATCCCTGTGTCAAGTCACGCTCATCAGTCACATCACTCTGGTCCTGCAATGTCTACAGTTTAAACAGAACAATATAAGTTTAAGTGAATCAATTAATATACTTTTAAACTAATCATGAATTGTTAATTTCCTTATTAATGATATCTCATCTAGAATATCATGTATCGTCTTGGTCACCTTACCCAAGGAAATATTAACTTGCCTCTGAGGGAGTGCAATGAAGATTCACCAGTCTTACCCCTGGGATGGTGGCACTATTCCCATGAAAAGACGTGAGTCGAGAATGTGGTGCTGGAAAAGCACAGCAGGTCAGGCAGGAGGAGTGGGAGAATTGACGTTTGGCCTGTATGCTCGAGAGCTTAGAGGAACGATGGGTGATCTGATTGAAGCAATATAAATTTCCTATAGGGTTCAACAAGGTAGATTCAGGAAGGTTTATCCTCCTGCTTTTTGGGTTTGATGCTGGGTTGCTGGCTACTAGTCTAAGGTGACATTGTCTAAGATATTAGGCTTTTTAAGACTGGGATGAGGAGGAATTACTTCACCCAGAGGGCGGTGATTCTTTGGAAATATGTGCCTTAAAGAGGTCTGTGGAAACTCAGTCAATGAGTGTTCAAGACAGAGGTCGATTGATTTCTAGAAATTAAAAGCACCAAGGGAATTGCAGATGATGCAGGAAATCAGCATTGAAAATCAAAACCAACCGTGATCATGTTGAATAGCAAAGGAAGTGTGAAGGCCTACCTGGCCTCCTATTCTGATTTCCAGTGCTCTTAACCCTGACCCTGCTAATTGAACGTTCAAGGAAATATTCACTTTGAGGAGTAAAATTCCTTAACCTTGGGAAGCTAGCCCTGCTGAAGAAAAATCATTCTGCATTGTGTTTGGTGTGGCATTGGTTTACTTAAATCGATTAATCTATGACCTGCAGATTCAGAACCACATGTTTGTCATTAACAACCTATTGGCAACATATGTTTTCCAGTTGAAAAGAAAGTTGAAAATTTAAGAGTGGAGTGTTTTTTATATGGATACAAAAGATGAATTCCTAAACTGCGTTTTATGGTTTTAAATGATTATTTTAATGACAGTATCATTGTGCTCTTTGTAATCCAGTTCAAGTTATGTTGCTACACCATGGTTATAGATAATGTCCTTGGTTTATTGAAGAGTTCTTTGGTTGTGACCATTATTGTTTCTAATACAGCTTGGATGAATTATATTAGAGCTTTTTTTGAGAGCCAATAGCTGAAAAATTGCCTGAATTCTCTATTTGGAGTTAATTTGTTTTGCTGGCTTTACTGATAAAGTTATAGCTTTTGAAGAGCTGAAATATATTCAGAGTTTAGTACATTTTAATGTGATTTCTTAGGATGCACATATTTATCTTCTAAGCAAATTGTGCATTCGCCTAGAGAAGTTTGTCATTTTACAAACTTTTGAATATCATTTATGGTTCCCAAAAGTTTTCATTTTTGGCCACTTAAGGGAAAAAGTTCTTCAGGCTTCTTCTTATCATTTTTAAAAGAGAAATGGGCATTACCAGCAAGGCCATTATTTGTTGCCCATCTTTAATTACTTGAATGAATGGCTTATTCGGCCATTTTAAGGGGGCAGTTGAAGGTCAGCATGTTGCTGTGTGTCTGGAGCCGTATGTACATTCATAGACATGACATAGAAAGCCTACAGTGTAGAAGCAGGCCATTTTGCTCATTGAGCCCACACCAACCTTCCGAAGACCATCCCTAGCCTATCCCTGCATTTCTCATGGCTAATCCACCTAGCCTGCACTTTGCTGGACACTGTGGGCAACTTAGCTTGGCCAACCCACCTAACCTGCACATCTTTGGACTGTGGGAGGAAACCCCACGCAGACACGGGGAGAATATGCAAACTCCACACACTCGCCCAAGGCTGGAATCGAACCTGGGTCCCTGGCGCTGTGAGGCAGCAATGCTAACCACTGAGCCACACTGCTGTCCCACCATGTAGATAGTGCCTGGTAATATATGGCAGGTTTCCTTCCTAAAGGACATTAGTGAGCTAGATGAGTCCTTAAGACAGTTGATAGTTTTATGGTATCATTACAGACACCAGATTTTGACTCTAGTTTTTTTTATTATTAATCACACTTAAATGCCATCAACTATCATGGTGGGATTGAACCTGTGTACCCAGACCACTAGCCTGGCTTCTGGATTACTAGTGCAGTGGCCTTATTATTATACCTGATTATGAAATCAGTTGTTCATCCCTCACTTAACACATCTATCAAAGATAGTGTTCCTACCTGTGAGCCAAGAGACCTGGGTTCAAGTCTAACCTACTCCAGGAGGTGTATAATAATATCTTGGAACAGGTTGCTCAGAAGTTATCTACCACTAGGACTCTGTATACGAGCTGTCAGTGTAAGAGTGTCCTCTTGTTTTAAAAAAACTTCCTATTACCATCTGAGCTTTGCGCCCCTGCCCCATCCTGATGTAAAGTATGTTCAATTTTGCCAATTCTAGCTGAAAATGGGAAGGGAATGAATGAATTTTTAAACTCAGTCCAGATAGTTTATCAAAAGTCACTTAGAAATCCTGAGTGCTGCTGCCATCATGACTTTAGTTCTCATGGATGATTAGTTGCCTTGCTTTGAAATCAATTCAAATGGTCACTACCTGTTGTTAAAAAAATCTGTTAATATAGGCAGATTTCACTTTTTAAATTTACTCGCAGGATGTGGATGTTGCTGGCTGGCCAGCATCCATTGCCCATCGCCAGCTGCTCCCTGGAGAAGGTGGTGGTGGTGGTGATCTGCCCCCTTGAACCGCTGCAACCCATGTGCTTCAGGCAGACACAATACAGAGGGAATCTGATTGCTTTTTAACATTGGTGATGTCACGGTAAAGGCTGCACTACCAAATGTTCTATAAAAGAGTTTTACAGATATTGAGGCCAGATAGGGTTAGGGTTAGGGTTAGATTATCAGCCAGATATTGAGGCAACCAATTAAAATCATTTAAACAATGAGGCAACAGCCAGAGGGAACAACTGAAACCAATTATATCGAGCCAATGCTCACTTTTCAGTGCCAGTCTCATTTCATCATCCAGGCTGAATTTCTCCATGTTACCATACATCAGCATAGCTAACTGCAATGGATATGGAATATTATCTGTGGCTCAGAACAGCACCAAGGGAGGCATTGGAGTGTCAGGGGATTGATTGGGATGTAACTGAATGAGCAGTTTTCTTTTTCGGAGTTGTCGAGTGTCTGGCCAGCATTGACATTTAACTTGTCAGTGTCCCCTCCCCACAACCACCACCACCCACCATTGGCAGTCCCACTGCTTGAGGTTTTCAGTCAAGAAGTCCTATAAATGGCCTTGTTTAGGAGAGGCTGAATAGTTATGGAAAATCTTAAGCTATCACTAATTATGTCTTGGTGAGTTATAATGATCTGAGATGCCATTCCTTAAAAGAATTAGGTTATTGGGGTGGGTTGGATTGTGGAATTGGGCTTACTCACAGGTCAGCCGTGATGTTCTGAAATGGCTGTGCAGGCTTGAGAAACTGAAGGGTTTACTCCTGCTCCTGTATTGTATTTTTCTATGTCCATAATTTAGAAGTCCGTTGAAATAGAAATTTGTGGGGCTGCGGGGAACGAACAGGAGAGGGAGAACAGAAATGGGCTGAATTGCCCCTCTTTGTATTTTTCTGACATATATCACTCAATGACTTTCTGTTCTCTTCTACATTTATGAAATAGAGACTTATTTGTACTTGATAATTCAACAACAATAATGAAATCTATCTTTTCACAGTTTCACTATGATGGCAATAAGGCAGTATTCTATGTTGAAGATTCTACAGCTGCGAATGCTTTAAAGCAGATATCGAGAAGAATTGTTGATAAGGATTTGTACAGGGTATGTGGCTATATAGATATATATCTGACAGTAGCCCATGGTTTTAAAAAGAAATTCCTTTTGATGTAACAAAATCAAATTTGCTGTGTTGTTTGTCCTAACCACATCTGGATCCACAGCAGGAGTACCAAGAATTGCCATTGTTTTAAACTTGACCCCTCCAGACATCAGGTCATTCCCCTGGGGTACCAGGTCCAGACAGTTGGGTCTCAAAAGCTGGACCATGGTGGAGGTCAGCCCAACCATGTCCCAGTCCTGTCCTCAAACCGCACAGTGATGTGAAGCAGAAGCTTTTCTGTTTTCCAGCAGAGAGTCCAGAAGGGGGCTTCCACGGGTGGATGCTGAGAAATTTTGAGCTGACTGAGGAGTCTAAAATGGCTTCATGACAGGGTGGTGATCATTTAGGGCTGAACTTAAGAAATGTCTGCACTCAAAGGTTTGCGAATCTTTGGAATTCTCTACCCAAGAGGGTTGTGGGCAATGCACTGTTGAGTTTATTTAAGGAGAGGGCGCGCAGATTTTTGAGCTTCCCGAGAGTGGCAAAATCCTAAATTTGATTGCAAGCAAGCATTTTGATTTCTTTCAGGTGGCCATCATCATTAGTTCCTCGGTGCCGCCATCTTCCGTTTCAAATGAGCTCAAATCAGAGGAGATTGAACACATAAAGGTAAGGAAAGCTTTCTCGGACTTTGATTTAAAAATACATTTCAGCTGCTGCTGGCCAATGACCAACTAGTTGTTAATAAATCCAAATTTATGAAGAAAAAGAGAAGTTTTGCTGAGGAAGTTACTAGTTTTGTTTTGAGCCTTTATTTTCAATGCACTTAAAAACAGAAGTAAGATGTAATAGACAAGACCAGGAAGAGTTATCTATTATACCAGAAAGCAGCACAAGGATTGCAGAAAAGGAGCTTGCATTTATACAGCATCTTGCACTCCATCCAATCACTTCATAACTAATGTGCTCCTTTTGAAGTGATGCTGTTACAGGCGTTAATGGCAGTTAAGACTTGAGTGTAAACTGCAGTGTCGGATGTTGAGCTGTGAGTCTTTTGTGTCGAGAGGATGATCAAGTTGGATTTGATTGAGGGATGCATGCTCGCATACATCAGGAAAGTGTTCTCATCTTCAAACATTGAGGGGCATTGGTAGGGTGCAGAGTCTTTTTCCTGGGGTTGAAATGTCAAATACTAGGTTCAAGGTGAGAAGGGGAAAGTTTAAAGGAGATATGCAAGGCAAGGTTTTTTTTTACAGAGTGTAGTTGATGTCTGGGACTTGCTGTCAACAGGGGAGGATAAGCAGATACAGTAACAAAGATTAAGAGGCATTGAGACAGACAAATGAACAGGCAGAGACTAGAGGGATATTGATCGTATTCAGACCAATGAGATTAACTTAGAATGGCATTATGGTCAGTGCAGACGTGATGAGCGAAAGTGCCTGTTCCTCTGCTATACTGTTCTGTTCTGTGTTCACTTCTTGTAGTGTCACAGTGTCAGTTGGTGTCGTTGAGAGGAAAGGTAAGGGCTTGGCTTAGCATCTCATTTAATGAAAAGTATCTCTAACCATGTCCTATCCCTTGCTACTGTACTAGAGTGACAGTTTAGATTATAGATTCACTCCAACATGATGCAAGACCCTGCAGAAAGAGGCAGGGTTAATGTTGCTTTGGCCAGGAATTCACACCTTTGGAAGAAAACATCTTGCATGACTAGAACTGGCAGGTAGTTTATGGCTGACCTTGCAAGGCTTCACCTATTCTTGTACTTCTGGCTAAGCAACAAGTGGTCAGTTGATCTATCTAAGACTGTTTCTTCATTTCATTGACGTATCACCATTTAATTTGCAGCAGTGTATGAGTAAACGTTACGATGGATCACAGCAAGCCCTAGATCTAAACAGCATACGTAGTGACCCAGGTATGAATCTGAAGTTTGTTTGTCATCTGTTAGGTTCCATGTTTTTTTATGGCTATGAAGCTGCCTGAGATAGTTAAGAAAAACTTACATGAAAAACATTGCATTCTACCCAATTTTCTTCCCTTGCTGCTTACCTTCTATTCACCCAGTTCTGACATTTTCTGAGTCGTAGTTTTAATAAAGGTGAAACCGGGCACTTGAGAAATAATTTTACTTCTCTCTCTTGCCCCTATCCCCCAAATCGAAATGTGATCTTTTGAGTTTTTCAAAAGACCTCAGTTCTGACTCGTTTTTTTAATTCATTTGCGGGATGTGGGCGTTGCTGGCTGGCAGCACTTATTGCCTGTCCCTTGTTGCCCTTGAATGGAGGTGGCCAGCCAACTCGTTTCCAGGTGACCATTTAGTCATTTCAGTATTGCGATGACATGTTGTGTTTTGAATTAACTCAGTTTTCTCAAGCTCTGGAAACTCACCTCATGGAGTCCCGGGCTAATTATTTCATGGAAAGGGCTAGTGTTTTTGCAGCAGTATCTGTGGGCTTGGAAGAGATAAGAATGCTTCCGTCCAGTTTGCCTGTTTTAGACCCACCCACCCTTGTATTGAAAGACACCTCACTCGTGAACTGAGAACTGTTCGATGAATTGCTGATGCTGTGGAGATTGAGACCCTTTCACCCAGCACAGACCAAGAATTGTGTGGCTGGGTGACACAATGACTAGGTGGTAGAAGCACTTACCGAGGCCCGCCGCCCCCCCCCCCCCCACCTTAAGCTGGGTGGCAATTTGCATAATTGCATGTAGGCCTTGGATGAATTGTAATAACTGCTTCTGATTCCTAACAATAATTGTTTGGTTGCTCAGATCTCGTCTCTCAGAATATTGAAGTAGTGTTAAACAGAAGGAGTTCCATGAACGCAGTCATCAAAATCATAGAGGAGAACATTCCAGAGGTATGCAGGGTATAAATTGTGGGTGGAGGAACACTTCATTCGTATTTTCTATAACAATGGAAAGGTTGAAGCAGCCAACCTCTGGTGTTTGTAAAATCCTGCAGAGGAACTTTCTGTAGCTTTGTGTATACTGTAGTGCATTGCTAACTGGGGAATGTAACAATACTGTAGAACTAACAGGTCACTGCTGATTGTTTCATTAAAATGATGTTCTTCCCACTAGCCCTTCTATTCAGAATTCTGCCCTTGTCTGTTTGACTATTATAAGCTGTGACTCATCTTGTTTTTACAGTTACTCTCGCTCAACCTGGGCAATAACAGGCTCTACCGACTGGATGATCTGGCAGACCTGATCACCAAAGCGCCCAGTTTGAAAATTTTAAACCTTTCCAGAAACGAGGTGAGTATCTGTTTGCACCAATGGCGAGAAGCTTAGTTGTTGTTGTTGTATGAACTGTGATCGAAATATATCCCCCCCCACCCTACCTCCAAACCACCACGACTACTCTGCCGAGGGCTGTTTTTGAGATTTCTCAAAGAATTCTTTTGCATTCCCATTAATTCCTTCTTCAGATGAGATGCAGTCACATAGTAACGATGCTTTCTGTATTTGCAATGACGTATTGGCTTATTTGGACTTGCAGAGAAGCAGAGTTAGAGGAATTCATCAATATTCTCAATTATCAACCCTCCCTGGTAGTTTTTAAAGTTCACTGGTTTTGACTGTTGCTTTTTATTAGGAACAATAAAAATTCTAAATAATGGAGGATCACTTTGTCAATGTCATCTTCGTACATCATCACTATATTCCTTAATGTTATTAGTCTCCAGAAAACTATTGATTTCTGTCTTAAACCTGCTTAATAATTGAGCTTCCATAGCCCTCTGATAGAGAATTTCAAAGAATCACCGATTTCTTTTCAAAAATGTTCTTTCTTTTCGATCATAAATGGCCTGCCCCTTTATCCTGAAATGATGTCCTCTCGATTCACCAGCCAGGGGAAAGATCCTTTATATATTTAACCTGTCAAGCCCTGTAAGGATTTTGTAAGTTTCAGTGGAGTCACTTTTTTTAAATCCCAGAGAATAGAGGTCGACTTTCCTTGATCTCTCCTCAAAGCAATCCTGCCAGCTGAGGGATTGATCTCTGCTGCAGTGACTCTGTGGCAAATAAATCTTTCCTTTTATCAACTTTGGGTTCTTGAGAGACTAATAGAAAAAGACACTAGAAGTTTTTTTCAAAATGTCCTTCTGTAAGAGATGGATGCACACACTATTACTCCTGGATACAGCTGTGCAATTTTACGGAGCATCTACGAGAAAATTAATTGATGTAGCTCGTGAGTGTCTGTATCACTCTGTATTATGGAAAATGAAGGTCGCATACTTCAAGTTTGGACTTTTGGCCGCGATGCACTCATTTTGTATAATAGTGTACTTATTCTTGGAAAATGATCTCAAGTTGAAATTTCCGGTTCATAGGGTAGCACAGGCATTTTGAGTGAGGTTGCAAAGGCAATGTTTTATTTTGGTATCAGTGAAATCATTGTGGTCACCTTAAGGAACATGCAACTTAAATCTCTGTTCAGCTCAAATCCGAAAGAGATCTGGACAAAATAAAAGGCTTCAAGCTGGAAGAGCTGTGGTTGGATGGGAACCCTCTGTGTGACAGCTTCCGGGATCAGGCTACGTATGTCAGGTCAGTGGAAGGACCCCTTGTTGTGCTTTTGTACCAGGGAGCCCCTCAAATGACAGACAATATAATTTTCTTAAACTTACTTCTATTTAAAAATATTCTAATTTTCTCATTAATTTCTTGGAATATCAGTAATATTGGGAGATAACAAAATTATTTTTCACATAGCCATTAATATAGATGTGGTGTTGATATTTCATGTATAAATAAACGCTCTAAGTGAGTATCTTTCCCAATAGGCAAGCTGTTAATAACCTTTCTGTTTGTAATAGCTTTACCAAAACCCTGTAGGCCCAACTCTTGTTGTGAAAGACCATGGATTCATTTCTAATCAGTCTCCTTTAGGGTCTCAGAATGTGAGGGCCGTAGTCCAAAGACCCCCTAGTTCTATATTTTTTCCTGTTCAAATTTGCAACAGGTAAATTTGTGCTTTTTATGCTGTGGTTAGAGGTTTATATGCCTCAAGACTCGAGAAGCTATTGTTTACCCAGAAGGTTCCCAGCCAGCATCTTGGATTCCTAAAAAGCTGTGATTGATCTCAAAAGCCACTGATGACAGTAATAAGCCAGTTGCTCTTTACCCGATGAAGTTTGAGTTGCAAACCTACAGTAGCAGTTTGCTTGGCATCAAATTTTGAAGAAAGAAAGCAAACCTGAGCCACTGCCTGTGTCCGTCCTTGCGTCTGCGAAGTGGATGTGGATTTTTTGTTGGTCAGTGAAGAAGACTGGTTAGCCAGTGACGGGTAAGATTCCTCGAGCGAGGAACAACCTAAGACAGGCACAGTCGTGCATTGGCCTTCAGAATAGTGGCCTGTGGTCATGTGGCTTTGGCAGATCCCTGGCTTTTGCCTCTGTACTGGGAATCTAGCTGAGTTTCTGGCTGGCAATGCAGCTTGATGGAAGGAAAATCATGCACCCAATCGATTGTATTCACGGTATTTTTGACAAAGGAAAATGCCAATTTTGTGGGCATGTTGAAATATCTTTCAGAACTGATTTAACAATGAACCTTTGGGAAGGAGGGAAAGCTCATTGAATCCTATCACAAAAGCTTTGACAAGACATCAGTAGTTTAAAAATTATTTTAAGATGTCATGATATATTACGACCAATTTTAATGAGTGGTTGTATAATTAGGTGCTCTTTGGACAACAGCCCTTCATTCTACACTCATCCTAACTCATCCACTTTGTGTTTTCCCCTAGTTCTCTTCCCTTGCCTTTGTTATCATTCTCTGTTTCACTGGCTTTTGCCTCGTTTTGTTACTCTTGAGATCTACTTATTAGACCTTTCTTGTAGATTTTTTAAAAAAAATTCTAGATTTGCCAACCAATTGTTAATATTTGTTTGTTCCCTCCTGATGTCCGGTAATAATTTGGGTGGAGTTGATAGCTAGCACCTCTGTGATATCACACTGGTTTAATCCTTCTCCCCACCCAATTCCAACTAACCAGAGTGTTGGTATTCTTTTCCCAACATTGATCCTGTTAAATGTCGCCTCTGCGCAGGTGAGTGATGGCTTGGTAAGTAAACGGAAACTGAATATGCGGGAGAATGAAGGCACTGTTGCTTTTAGTTGACCTTCTAAGGCTTTTTTAAGAGTAAACACCCATGCATCCCAGATTTAGCTTTGCTGATGACTCCCAAGATAGTTAGTGTCCTCGTTTCGTAATTGAGTGAATTCCAGTCCCTCAGTATTCAGTGTAGCTGCTGGAATGTGGTGTGGACTAGCGCCAAGTTGCTGTAAATTCCACATTATTAAAATTGTTTGGGCAGTTTAGTTATTCCAGGCACTTGCTTTAAAAAGAAATGAATCTGCTGCACCCATATCCAGAAGCAGATGAAAATGAAATGAGATTCTTTAGTGACAGACAATGTGGTGCAGTGATTATGAAAGATAAATTCACTTTATGCTGAAACTGTGTGTGTGTGTCTGTATAGAGACCCTTTCTCTTCCTGCTTCCAGAAGTAATTTACCTCCACAATTGCTGTAAGTTTGGCCACATTTAGCTTCTGTAAGTGTTTTTAATGTTGCTAAATAGGACCAACAAAAAGCTTGCTGCTCCAGTAGACTTAATTGTTGACCTAAAACCAATTAATGCTTGATTTTTCCAGCATTTCAAAACATTCTGAAGCAAAGCAGCAGAATCACTTCCAATAACACATCCTAGATCGTGCCATCTCCTATGAAACATGGAACCTGAATCACCTCTACATGCACTCTGCCACTGTGAAGGTGAAAGTGAGGACTGCAGGTGCTGGAGATCAGAGCTGAAAATGTGTTGCTGGAAAAGTGCAGCAGGTCGGGCAGCATCCGAGGAGCAGGAGAATCGACGTTTCGGGCATAAGCCCTTCATCAGGAATCCTTTTCCAGCAACACATTTTCAGCACTGTGAAGATGAACCAAGTTTCTGTTAGGCTCCAAATGCAAGTATGCATTATCCCACGGCAGTTTTATATTCTCAAGGGAATTGTGCAGTTTCACAAACTGTTGTGGCAAATAGTGATTCCAGAGCAGCACTCAAAAGGACATCCATTGGTCTGTTGCTATTGAGTAGTGAGTGCTTTGCAGGTGTGAGAGAGTAATCCTATTGAGTTGTTTATGGGGCCTGCTGCTGACTGACAGTGTTCCATTCAAACATTTGGCAGCTATTGATAAGAGTGTTCTACTTGTGCAAGGCCAGGCCAGGACAAAAGGTGTGGAATGTGGGTTAAAGTTCTCATCACAAACCAGCATGACCTTTTATTTCAACTGAAAAGCCAGCTTCCTGAAAAATCGATTCTAAAGGCAGCACTATTCAAAATGTTATCCTTTTGGTTCCATTTCATTTGACTTCCAAAAATTTCACGCACTCCCCCATTTTTATCAAAATAGATCCTACCTCTTTTTGAGGCTCCTTTCCTGGTGAGGGACTGTTTAGAAAATGTCCTTGTGGCTGGGAAAGGAACTTCTCTGGACTTCAGCGTCCAGATTTAACGTTGATTAGATTAGCGAAGATTCGAGAATCAGGTGGGTTTTGTTTTAGTCCGTCTCATGGGGGTGGCGGGAAGGCAGATGTGGGGCCACTTTCTTTTATTCAGCCATCTGTGGAAGTTTTCTCATGTTTTTCCCTTTTATTTGTTTCACCCCTCTCCCTCTTTGCAATGTTTGACAGTGCTGTCAGGGAAAAATTCCCAAAGTTACTCAGACTGGTAAGTACATCACTCACTGGTTTCTCGAAATTAATACGGTGTTTGTAGTATCCCTGAGAGCTGGGTGCAGTAATTGAATTGAAATAAAGATACTGGTGGGATGGGGGTGGGCATGGGGTGCAATTGTGAAAACAGGTCTTTTTGAATTTACTGTAATGTGATTATTTATATTTCCCACTTGTCTTCATTGATTTAATTTCAAACTGTTGGGATTGTAAATCAATTTTCAATGCAAGGTTGGCAGGATCACAGACTTCATAGAACTGCTTTTACGAAGCCAATATCAAAGCCTTTTGTTTAATTTTGGGTGGGTTGGCAATGGAAAGGGATATTTAAAACGCACAGGACTGAATTATACTGCGATCTCCTGATGCTCAGTGGTTTTCTACCTATAGGATGGCCATGAACTCCCACCTCCCATTTCCTTTGACGTTGAGACTCCAACTACGCTTCCTTCGTGCAAGGTATGGTAGAAATAGACTGCTTTGATAGAAGTGGATATCTTATACTGAAAATGACCTTGTTGTGGAAGATCTGGTGGATGCAGGTTGAGACAGTGAGACTGTTAATGACACAGCACCTCTGGGTAGATTGCAGATTTGATCAAGTGCACAAAGGCCAAAAGGTAATGCTGAATCGATTTCATGCCCCAGTTGGGGTATGGTGTTAGATTCTACAATCTAGGAGCAATACAAGGGCTTTGGATAGAGTACTTCACAGACTCGTTAGTATGTTGCCTGAAGTGAAACAATGACAAATTTGAGCATCAAACAAGACTTGAGCATTGGGATCATAATGCATACAGATCACATGGTGAAGTGGCAGGAATGTTACAGGGTAGACAGGAGTCAGTTGCTGCAAGTACCAGAGAAGCCACCTATCATAGAATGGTTGCAGTATCAAAGGAAGCCATTTGGCCTGTCATGTTCATGCAAGCTCTCTGCAAGAACACTTTGACTAACTCTAACTGGGATCGCCAGCACACTTTCAGACAGTGCATTCAAATCCTAAACAGACTCAACATTTAAATATGTCTTTTTTTTTACACTCGTGTTGCAGTTACTTCTTTTGCTAGTCAGTTAAAGTCTGTCCCTGACTTCTCTGCCAATGGGTACATTTTCTGTCCATTTTCTTTGTTTGAACCCCTTTTATCAAAGATCCGTCCTCCTCAACCTCTCACGCTCACCAGTCTATCTGTGAAACAGAAGTTCCTTTAAGCTTGGAACTATTTTGGCAGATCTATTCTGTATCTTTATGAAAGCCTTAACATCCTTCCCGAAAGTGTGGTCTCGAGAAAGTGCTTTCTTTTTGTTATTCGGTGTTGGGTGTGTGTGACTCTGGCAAAGCCTCTTCCCCTCGGGCAGTTAGTGGTCAGAGATCTATGTCTAAGGGGCTTTGCAAACTGTTTCAAAGGGCACTTGAGAGTCAACCACATGGATGTGGGTTTGGAGTCACATGCAGGCCAGACTGAGTAAGGGCAATAGATTTCCTGTTCTGAAGAATGTTGAGCTAGATGCTATTTTGAGACAATGCAGTGGTCCCCTGATCACTTTTCATGAGGTGAGCGTTTTTATTTCAGTTTAAATTAATTGAATTTAAAACCCTTCAGCTAGCCTAGTGGAATTTGAATTTGTTGCGACTGAGTGTGAGACCAGACCAAACAAAATCAGGCACACTCCTCCACACCGTGAGCTAGTGTTTCAATTTGAATTTATCGTAACTCCTTTGTCTTTGTAGCCACACGTAACCTCTGTTTAAACCCAGAATCTTGTATGCGGTATTACTCCCCACCTTAATATTTAAGTCTATCCTGTTGTTCTGGCATTCAACTGATGGAGCGCTGTACTGTCAGGCGTCCTGGATTGGATGTGATGTTAACCTAAACACCACCTCCTTATTGAGATCTTAAAGGCACTATGTAAGAAGTTGAAGATATGCTGTGTTCAAAGTTCTTTTGAGCAAGTTTGTCAGATATGCAAGAATCGTGGTGATTATTAGCACTAGGTAAAGTGTGGATATAGTGTTTAATGTGCTGTTTGTTTTCTTTTAACAGGCTAGTTATTTTGGTACAGATGAAATCAAAGTGCTTGTATCACGATTCATACAGCAGTAAGTACCTGGGCAGTCAGATGTGTGTCAATCTTTATACATAAAGAAAAAGGAACTTTTTAAAAACAGATTTTTTTTCTTGTCAGATACATATATAATTCTGTCCTTTTGACCAATTCCAGGCCATCCTTTGCTTTAAAACAGTGAATCCCAGATTTGAACTGGATGCAATAGTCCATTAAAAGTTGTCATCCGCTTGTCTATTCACTGTAACCCAGCACATTCTTCTATTCCCAACTTGTTCTTGGAGCCAATTTCACCAAAAGCAAGGGAAAATTTTTTTTTAAAAAAAGCTGGAAATCTGAAATTAAAAACAACGAAGGTTAACCTGCTGAGCCGGTATTTTGTCATTCCATGATCGTTTGTTCTGTCTTCTGTTTGTCCATCTGACTGTGGTGTGATATCTATTTATATGTGTCCACTAGATTTCATTCTCCTGATGTTCTCTGGGTGTTGCTGAGCCAGCGTGGCTTATGCTTGGAGGTTTTCCTCTTTCAGCTAAGGCTTTTGAGCCAAACGTCTGGTCACCTTGTGCTTCAGTAACTTCCAGTGATGATTTGTAATGTGACACCACCAAAGTGTGTTGACAGTATTTTGCCTCGTTGCTGTTAGCTTCCACTGCCATAACAGTGTCAGGCCTTGCCCTATTTCTGTACTTATACTGCTAAAGGAGCTCATCTGTGCCTTAGTTGTCTATAGACTTGACAATTCCAACTTTCCCTTGACCTCTGCCCTCTAGGCTGCAGGACTTGAGCTTGTCCCAGGCTACAACCTTCCCCTCCAAGTCCTTTTCACCCATCAGCCCTACAGTTGTCATGACTACATTGACTCCCAGTTTGACCACGCCTGGATTTTAAAGTATGCACCCTAATTCTCAAATCTCTCCATGGCCTTTCCCCTTTGCATTATCTCTAAAAGTTCCTCCAAGATCTCTGAGCTCTCGGTTCTGGCAACAGTTGTAACTCTGACTTTGGCAGCCATGCCTTTGCTGTGAGCTTTTGAAATGTCAGCCTGAAACCTCTCTATCTCTATCACTTCTGACTCTGTACATTTGCAACCTCCAAAGCTGTCCTTAAAACCTGTTTCTGGCCAAACTTGTGGTGGCCTGTCCTTTTATCTCCTGTTTCACAATATGCCTATCAAGAGACAATTGTGCAACACTTCACAGTGTTAAAGGAGCTGCTAACTTCTAAGTCATGACTGAAGCTAGAGGAATGGCACCCTTGTTTCTTTTGAACAGGTAAAGACCGGGTAGATAATAAACCACTTCCACTGTTTGGGGATTCTAGAACTAGGGGCATGCTCTGAGAACTGGGGCCAGACCATTGAGGAGAGATGTTAGGAAATACTTGTCCACAGAAAGAGTGGTAGATGTTTGGCACTCTTCCACAAACAGCAGTGAAGGAAAGATCAGTTGTTAATTTTAAATCTGACACAGCTATAGGAAGGATGTGGAAGCTTTGAAAGAGTTCAGAGGAGATTTACTAGAATGTTGGTATGAAGGGATGATCTTGTGAGGAAAGGCTGAGGGACTTGGGGCTGTTTTCATTAGAGAGAAGGAGGTTGAGAGGTGACTTAATTGAGACATATAATCAAAGGGTTACATAGGGTGGACACTGAGAGCCTTTTTCCTCGGATGGTGATGGCTAGCACGAGGGGACATAGCTATAGATTGAGGGGTGGTAGACATAGAACAGATGTCAGAGGCAGTTTCTTCACTCAGAGTAGTGGGGTGTGGGATGCACTGCCTGCCAACTTTAAGAGCATTTAAGTGGTCATTGGATAAAGATATGGATGAAAATGGAATAATGTAGGCTAGATAGGCTTCAATTTGGTTTCACAGACTGGTGCAACATCAGAGTCAAAGGGCCTGTACAGTGCTGTAATGTTCTATGTTCTAGCTGCATTTTTGTAAGTTAAGGTCATAAGGGATTTGGGCCAAAGTTCGTATCTGGAGTTGGGCTAGAGGTTATCAGTGACCTCATCAAATGGCTGAATGGCCTCCTGCTCCTCTTAAAGGAAAACAGAAGGCAACAAGTGCATGCTGAGTAGAGCAGTTAAAAATAGTTTGCAATCTGGAGAATTACTGAGCAACCACCAACAAAACAAAGGTCTGAACTCTGTCTAGTCTCTTCTGTGTTTGAAAAGTCTTTATCAGGTTGTCTGTCTCCCTTTGTGGAAAATAAATAAAATATAAGAAAGGGATCAAAGTCCCAGAAGAAGAAATGTTTTTCATAAAATGATTTATGGATTCATGTATCTTTAGAGTTGATATATCAGGTTAAATAGAGTCATAGAGACGTACAGCACAGAAACCGTCCAACTCGTCCATGCTGACCAGATATCCCAACCTAATCTAGTCCCATTTGCCAGCAATTGGCCCATATCCCCCTAAACCCTTCCTATCCATATACCCATCCAGATGCCTTTTAAATGTTGCAATTGCATCAGCCTCCGCCACTTCCTCTGGCAGCTCATTCCATACACGTACCACCCTCTACATGAAAATGTTGCCTCTTAGGTCCCTTCTATATCTTTCCCCTCTCACCCTAAACCTATGCCCCTCTAGTTCTGGGCTCCCCCACCCCAGGGAAAAGACTTTGTCTATTTGTCCTATCCATGTCCTCATAATTTTGTAAACCTCTATAAGGTCACCCCTCAGCCTCCGATGCTCCAGAGAGAACAGCCCCAACCTGTTCAGCGTCCCTCTATAGCTGAAACTCTCCAACCCTGGCAACCTCCTTGTAAATCTTTTCTGAACCCTTTCAAGTTTCACAACATCCTTCCAAAAGTGGCTTGTCTATCAAAAGAGTAGGCACTCCTTGTGTTGGAGAGTTTATTACAATTGATTGCTCTGTCTGCCCAGCTCCTGATACAAAGTAGTCTGCAGACAAGTCAGCCTCCTGTCTCTCATTCATTTAGCACCTCATTTTAGACCAAAGAATGAGTGAGACAGCAGCTAGTGTGAACTGTTCAGTGTCACTTTGGGATATCAGAGACTTCAATAATCCAAACCAAGCTGACTGACCAAGGGAAAGACCTTTGTTGCCACTCCCTGACTTTGTTGTTCTTCCCTTTGCAGGTACTATTCGGTTTATGATTCAACAGACAGGCAAGGGCTGCTGGATGCCTACCACGATACAGCTTGCTGCTCGCTCAGTATTCCCTTTTCTCCACAGAACCCTGCCAGGTTTGTGACCTTCAGGCAAACTGAGTGATACAGGGCTTGAATGCAAGCACACATTTGCAGGTTCATAAGCACCTTACATTACCTGCACCTGGCACTTGCAACCCTGTACATGCCCTGGGCCCACACCCACTTACACACTCTATGACCTCCATGCATCCCTGCATATGCTCTACACATGTGTCACCCATACCCCAAACATGCACCTTGGCATGAGAACCCCAGGTACGTATTTGCACTTTCACATACATGCACACAGACATACACAAGTGCTGCCTTCCCTCTCTTCCTCCCCTCCTCGCCCCCAAGCACCCCCCACAAATACACAGTGACCCCTACAGCCTACACACAGACCTTCTCCTGCTCTGCCCCTCACACACTTGCACCCCCTGGAAAGGAAAATGAGTCCCTCTTCATGGATGCTGGGGGAGGGGGAGGAGGGAGGGAATGTACCCTTCTATGCACCTTTCTGGGATCATAAAACTGATTACAGAGGAACTTTGATTATCTGGCATTTGATTATCCAAATATCAGATTGTCCAGCAAGATCATTATATCCCGATGCTCAGCAAAACTGTTATCTGGCATTTGATTATCTGAAGGAAATACTCCCCGCTGTTGTGCTTTGGACAATTGAGGTTCCTCTGTACTGAACTCGATCACATCGTGTTACAACAGTGGGCTCTGGTCCTTCCCAATGGCACTGGAAGCTTTGTGAGAACCCTGCTGGCTGGACGTGGGAACAATGAGATTGCCTATGCCAAGCCAACACTGTTTGGGTGAGGCACTTAAAGCAAGGATTATGGATGCTTGAGACCCTGCCCCTTTGATTAGATAGAAGATATTCTGTACCTGGAATGTGCATTATCGCAGCAAACAGAACTGAAAGGAGAGCATGAAGATTCTTGAGTGAATTTTTTTGAATGGTTATTCTTACATAACGTTTTACCGTGGTGTTGTGAAGGAAGCAACTTGGGGCAGCTATTGCCTCACCTTGCAAGAGCTGCACTTCTTCACTGTCCTGAAAATAATGTGTTGTGTCCAAGCAGGAGCAGTCTGGGAGAGTATTTCAAGGAGAGCAGAAACGTGAGGAGACTGAAGGACCCAAGTAAGTCAAATGCAATTTGATTTTTGGTTTCATATGCAGCATTCTGTCCTTTAAAAGAACACAGTGGGTGACCTTCTAGAGGTTTACCAAATTTATGAGGGGCATGGATAGGGTAAATAGGCAAAGTCTTTTCTCTGGGGTCGGGAGTCCAGAGCTAGAGGGCATAGGTTTAGGGTGAGAGGGGAAAGATAGAAGAGAGACCTAAGGGGCAACCGTTTCACACAGAGGGTGGTGCGTGTATGGAATGAGCTGCCACAGGATGTGGTCGAGGGCTGATACAATTGCAACATTTAAGGGGCATTTGGATGGGTGCATGAATAGGAAGGGTTTGGAGGGATATGGGCCGGGTGCTGGCAGATGGGACTAGATTAGGTTGGGATATCTGGTCGGCATGGACGGGTTGGACCGAAGGGTGTGTTTCCATGCTGTACATCTCTATGACCGTTGCTCTGTTTCCATCTAAAGTGAAACGCA
The DNA here is from genome assembly GCF_047496795.1 of Chiloscyllium punctatum. NCBI lineage: Eukaryota > Metazoa > Chordata > Chondrichthyes > Orectolobiformes > Hemiscylliidae > Chiloscyllium > Chiloscyllium punctatum. Next base: position 67,682,268 of record NC_092769.1, read on the forward strand.
AATCATTCAATATCAGAAGATATTAGAATCCGTTTTGCTTTGTGATTTTTAAAAAAAAACTATGGAAAATTCCTCTGGGCTCAGACCGGATGCTCAGGACTCAAACAAGGGAGTTTCTTTTAAATAGATTAGCTTCTGATCCAGCTGAAAGTTCTGGTGTAGACGCTTGCGATCGATCATGTGACGATCGGAGTCATAAACAAATTGGCATTAATTTGAAAAGTACTGAAAGCCAACTTTGCATTAGGTTACCACTCAATGTTTGATTTTTTTTAAATGAGTCATTCAGTTTCAAAGCACCCAGATGATCAGGGAAGCAGGTGATAAAGTCCAGTGCAATCCTATTGTAAAGCACATCCGTGTACTTGTGCCTGCTGGATTTCATATTAACTGCTGTATCTTGCACCACTTTCCAAACCCGGGCTCTGTGTACTTTTTGAGATGTTGCATTGTTTTTGCTGGAATCCTCGCCTTACAGGATATATTTGTATTCTTTCAATTGCAATCTTATCTGTCTTTTCTACCTGTGATAAAATAATCTGCCGTCTGATAAGAGTAATGTTGAAAACATCTCAGGTTTTTATTTTGACTTCACTCCGTACTATCCGGAAATCGCTGACTCAGGCTCCTCTCTTATTCCAGTTATGTGGAACCTCACTAGAGAGGCTGACCTTGTATGAATGTTCTTCTGCCATTGGGGTATTGTAATTGTTATCTAGCACCCACGTTCACAGGGTCTCTGACAGTAATGAGAAATGATGACTCCAGTGTCACGTTCTTTGAGCCCATGGTCACAGCCCTGAATAGATTCGGCTAGCTCCATACAGACCAGGGATTCAACCTTTAACCTGTGCAGTTTGTGTCTCTCATTACTGCACTACCTAGCCATTCCTGCAATCGATTTCAGCCCTGCGCACCCTCCCATGCGTTATGCAGGGTAGAATGTTCCCAGCTTTCATGATTGCTGATCTCTTGGGCAGGAATCTGCTGTGAGAAGCTGAACGTTAGCCCAGTTTCTAGTTGACCGTCTGCTGAGCCTGCGAATGTGGAGTGAGAGTAGAATTAGGTTCCACTGTTAGGGTTAGCGCTGTTTAATTGCTGGTAGTACCTCACGTTTGTACACCTTGCTATACCATGTAAGGTGTACAAATGCACTCTGAGGTAGGAGGAAGAAGCAGGATGATTGTACCTGGCAGGGGGTGAGTTTAGGAACAGGAGTGTCCGCTGTTATTAGTGGGGGAAAAGGATTTGAAGTTTTTAGAGGGGCAGAGAGCAGTTAAGGGAAGGACTTCTTCACAGTACAAATTTCCCCTGACAAGAATTGTGGAAGAAGGAGATTCCCGAGGTGAAAGGATAGGGTGGAGGCAGCTAAGGAGAAAGTGAGGACTGCAGATGCTGGCGATCAAAGTCGAGACAGTGTGGTGCTGGAAAAGCACAGCAGGTCAGGTAGCATCTCGGATACTGCCTGACATGCTGTGCTTTTCCAGCACCACACTCAGGAGGCAGCAAATGCAGCCAGATTGCAAGGTTGTAAGTGTGAAAGAGAGTAGATGATGAACAGTATAAACCTTGACAGCATTATCAGATGGGCATTGCACTGGAACGTTGCCTCTTGAACTGCATTCGGGGCAAATGCCAAGTGACCCTTGGCTGTGTTGGCTGTAGAGAACGCCACTTGAGGCCTCATGTCCCAAAACTTGATTGAGGTCTATGAGGAGTAATAATGAAAGAGGCATTGAAGCTTGAATCAGATTGAGCCCCCCCCCATGGTCATGTTGAATGGTGTGATGGCACATGAGGGGTGAATGGTCTCCTACTATTTCTGTTTTGTATGTTGTGCTGCAGCAAGACTATCCAGACATTGGGTTGGGACAGGAAGGGCACTGCACGAAGGAGCTAATAAACAGCTTGCAGTGCCTGAGCTCAGAGGTTTTCCTGCTGAAGGGAGATTCTGAAGACATCTCGAGGATTCAATCATTTGAGCCCCAGTAATTGGGGCTTGTCATTTGTCACCGTTTCTGAAGCCTGGGGTTTGACTTAGACAAGGGAAAGCGCACAGTTTAGGTTTTGGCTGTTTCCTGCAGAGGATGATAGCTGTGTGGAACGGACAATTGGAAAGAATTATCAATTGGATTACATTTGAAGGATTGGATGATTACACCATAACTTTTTTTTTTGGAGCAGCTACGTCTGTTCGTTCTTATTTGATGTTTTGTTTCAGATTTCTGTTTGCTGTGTTTCAGAAATCCTGCAGAATTTACTGTTGTCACTTGTTGAAAATTGCTAGCTAATGCCATTGTGTTTCTTGACATTACACAGGTGTATGTCACCTTGCTGGTCTCTGTACATCTGGTGTGACTACCTCTATACTCTTTTTTTTTCTTCTTCTTAATGGCCTCAGTGGTGGGGATTAGGAAGCCTTATACCCTGATGTAGTTATGCACCCAACCTTATGGAACCGAGTATCCTGACTGAGTAGTCTATATTGTACAAATCTTGATTGGAAAGCACCCTCCTTAGGTACCAAGGTCAGTTACACTGTGCTAATGAGTGCTTTTACTGCCTGCTGCAATCTGAAATCCTTATTGTACAGTCTTGAGACACTGGAGGCCAAAGTTTACCACACTGGGTGTGTCAGCATATTGAGATACGAGAAGACAGCCAGGAAGATAATTTTTAAAACCATGTGTTGAAACACAAATCAATGCTTCTCCTTGCATGAAGCAAGTGAGAAATGTTGTTTCTGCAAAATGTTTCCATGTTGTTGCGGTGGCGTTCAGTGGCACAAGCAGACAATGTGACAGGGCCCTGTTTTTATTGCTCTGCAGCAATAAACATTGGAGGCACAGTGCTTGGACAGCATATACTTTAGTCCAAATAAGGCCTTCATTAGTCAAGAGTTAGTATGTTTTTTTTGTAATTCCTGCTGGAGTCCCTTCTTTGGGTATTTTTGCTTTCAACTAATTATCTCCCTTTGTTTTGTTTTGCTCATAGCACTTCGGGCGAAGCTGCTGAAACACACCAGACTGAATGTTGTCGCCTTCCTCAACGAGCTCCCAAAGACACAGCATGACATAGCCTCCTTTGTGGTGGATGTGAGCACTCAAACAGTAAGTGAAGGGCTGATTGTTTTCCGTGACTGTCCTGTTGACTCACTTCCTTGTGCAACCTTCTGCAGCCTTCCTCTCCCTCCCCCTTCACCCTGGAGACACTCTCAGTTCTGATTTTAAAATGATGACTGGGCGGAGGGGGTGGAAGAATGCATTGCCTGTGTGTCCACTCCTCATGGATCAGTCTAGATTTTGAGTGTCAGCAAACTGTTGGGCTTACAGGTGGTCCCATACCTAAACCTGCCTGGGATTTCCAGCAATGTTCGTACTGCTGGAGTAGGTTCGAGGGGCCAAATCATGTCCTTCTGCTCCTAATTCCTCTGCAGGGGGAACTGCGCAGCTTGGGCATCCATACTTCCCTTCTGTATGACTCCGTCACGCAATGGCAGTTGTGGGCATGGAACATGTCAAGCCCTCAAAAGCTAAGTCTCCTTGTCTCTTGACCAGTTCCATGCCCTTATTTTGCCTCCTTGCCCCTATTCAGCTGATGTGGCACTGTGTTAGCCCTTCCTTCACTACAGGAGAGTTAGAATCTTGGACCGACCTCCCTCCCTCAGCTGCACTGACTGCAGCATTTTAACAAGGCAACTCACCACCTACTTCTCAAATGGTTGGACACTAAATACCAGTACCTGCACCCTGTGAACAAATTTTGAAGAAAGTGAAGACTCAATCTTCTTTTTCTTTACTCAGTCAAATCTGGGGATGTGAGTATTTTCCCATAAAAGCTGCTTTAGTTAACTGTTCTGAATTGGCTCTTGAGAAGGTGGTTGGTGAGTTTTCTCCTTGATTGGCTGGATGGCATATGGTGAAGGTGCTTCACAAGTGTTGTTAGGCCGGCCATTGCAGAACTGTGGCCCAGGGATGATGAAGGAATAACTGTGAGGCGTGGCAGAAACGTAGACTGCACCTACCCTTTACCTTTCTCTCTCTTGAGTTTTTTTGCATGTCTTCCTTTTACTTATCCCTACCTTCTATTGGTGCACGTGTTCTGCCGTTTGGTGATGATCTGTTATATGCTGTATGGGAAGACCCGATCGTCTTATGTTTTGTCACAGAAATGAAATAGGCCCATGAATGTAGCAATTAGCAATATGTGGTATAGCTTATGGTGTAGTAAACCAGTGAGGTTATTCTCTAAATGCACTGCTCCCTGTATTTTCCACTGTAAACAAGTACAGCTCAAGTATTACCCTTCCTTCACTTGGCCTTCCAGCATGGGAATCTTTCCCAGTGGAGTACGTCCGTCCAACATGCGAGTGCTTTATCTGAATTTCTTCTTGTAACTCATTCATGGGGTGGTTGCAATCCTTTATTGCCCACCCCAGGATTTTGACCGAGCAATAGTGAAGGAATGACAGTATAATTCCAAGTTAGGGTGGTGTGTAACTTGAAGATGGTGTTGCTCCCTATATCTACTGTCCATGTCCCCGTCCTTCCAAGAGGTTTGAAACGTGCTGTTGGAGGAGCCTTGATGAGTTGTTGCAGTGCATCTTGTAGATAGTGTTACTGAGAGGGTGCAGAAGAGGTTTACCGGGATGCTGCCTGGATTAGAGGGAATGAGCTATAAGGAGAGGCTGGAAAAACTCTTGTTGTTTTCTCTGGAACGGTAGAGGCTGAGGGGAGACTTGATAGCAGTCTCTAAAATTATGAGATGCATAGGTAGGGTTGACTGTCTTTTCCCAGAGTTGAACTGTCTAATACTAGGGGGCATGCATTTCAGGTGAGCGGGGAAAGTTCAAAGGAGATGCGAGGGGCAAGTTTTTTTTTCAGTATAGTAGGAGGTTGGAGCCCGTTGCTAGCGGTGGTAGTTTATGCAGATACAATTGGGGCATTTAAGGGGCTTTTAGGTAAAAGCACAAATATGCAAGGATATGGGCCAAGAGCAGAATTGGTTTCATTTGGCGTCCTGTTCGGCACAGCATTGCGAGGACTGAAGAGCCTGTTCCTGTGCTGTGCTGTTCTATGTTGACTATTTAAAACAGGATTCCGATGGTAATGTTAAATTGGGGGCCATGCTGTGCCATGAAATTACATGATTTGGAGATGCCGGTGTTGGACTGGGGTGTACAAAGTTTAAAAATCACACAACACCAGGTTATAGTCCAACAGGTTTAATTGGAAGCACACTAGCTTTCGGAGCGACGCTCCTTCATCAGGTGATTGTGGAGGGCTCGATCGTAACACAGAATTTATAGCAAAAATTTACAGTGTGATGTAACTGAAATTATACATTGAAACATTGATTGTCAACATATTGTCTAGCTATCACCATTGTTAACAGCTGACCCAAGAATGCAACTTTAAAAAAAGTTTTGTGATTTACACATGAAAGAAGTGAAACTATCACTGTATTCTAACAGATGAAAGGCTTAACAGACAATCAGTGTTTCAATGTATAATTTCAGTTACATCACCCTGCAAATTTTTGCTATAAATTCTGTGTTACGATCAAACCCTCCACTATCACCTGATGAAGGAGCATCACTCCGAAAGCTAGTGTGCCTCCAATTAAACCTGTTGGACGAGAACCTGGTGTTGTGATTTTAAACATGAGATTACAGATTGCGATTGCATACAGTTCTGTTGGTGGCCCAGAATGATCACCATCATGGGCTGAAATTTGACGGCATGGTGAAACGGGCATTTCCCCTCTTGGTTGCTTCTGGCCCAGCCTGGCACCTGTGTTTCTAGAACTTGACCATAACAGTAGCAGTGATACTAACAAGCTACTGTTGGTGGTAGGTGTTAAAGTCTGTCTCGGTGCAGAGTCCATTTTGTGCCCTTGTTCCTTGGGTTGGTGCTCATGATGTCTGCAAGGTGTGAGTCAGTGAGTGTGACTATGCGAGGCTGTTGTACAACTCATGTCTGTTGTCCCCATGCCTAAAAATATAAGTGGTGTTAGTGAGGAGGGCTTGGTTGTGCCTTAGTCAAATGTGGGCCTTTCAATTAGCTTGAGTTTCATTTGGCTTTTCAGTCATTGTATGATACTGTTGTGTGGATTATTGCATCATTTCAGAGTCTACTATGTTGCCAAAGGCTGGGGAATACATATAGGTCAGGCCAAGCAAGGGCAGCAAATCTCCTTCCCGAGAGACCGTTAGTGAACCTGATGTGTTTCTAGACTGATGGCTTGAATTGTTGAGATTAGCTTTTTATCCCTGATGTTTTATTCATGAGTCGATTTTGCATTCCACCAACTGTAGTGGTGAGATTTGACTGCTCATGTCCAGACGTTAATCCAGGCCTCTGTTAACAAAAATTGCCATGATGTCTCTGTTGTTATTTACTTTATAGCCTGGGGGTCCTGTTATGCAACTCCCCATGACAAAGCAAGCATCCTGGCTGAGATCTGCTGACTTGCTTGAGTAACTCATGGCCTATCCGCCTTGTTTGCCTCAATATCACGCTGATAATGACCACACATGATAGAAGTGGTTGAGGCGGTTTCATTAACATTTAAAAGATGTTTGGACAAATACAGAGATAGGAAAGGTTTAGAAGGATATGGGCCAAGTGCAGGGAAATGGGGTTTACGTGGATGGACATTTTGGTCGGCATAGACTAGTGGCCTGTCTCTGTGCTGTAGAACTCTGACTCTGTGACTTCATTAGTATTGTGACATTTGACTGCACATAATGATTCCTCAATGCCATGTAAAGAATATAAAAACTAGGATTTAGCTGTGACTTTCACAAGGTCTTTAGGCTAATTTTGAAGTGTAACCCCTGTTATAACATTGGAAACACTTATTTGGACGCAGTTAAAAATCACACCGAACCTGGTTATAGTCCAACAGGTTTATTCGGAAGCACTAGCTTTCAGAGCTCCTAAATAGAGCTGTTGGACTATAACCTGGTGTTGTGTGATTTTTACATTTGTACACTCCAGTCCAAAACCGGCACCTCCAGATCGTATTTGGACACAGCATGCTCCCAATGCCATGACTGCAGTAATGGGCAGATAACTTGTTTTCAGTGATGGCAGATGAAAGGGAAATATTGGCCCCAGGACACCAGGAAGATATTGGCTGAGAGATCGTCTACATCAACCCAAAAGGGGCAGAAGGGTCTTCAGTTTACAGCTCTGTCAGAAAGATGGCAGTGCAGCACTCCTCAGTACAGTCCTGAGAGTATCAGCCCAGAGGTTGTGCCCAACTCTCTCAAATGGGACTTGAGTACATTAACGCTCTGACCAGGGTGAGATTGCTCACACTGAAGGACAATTGTCCCATGCTTTAATAAACATGTAATATAAGACGTTTGGTTTCTGTTTCAGAATACATTACTCTGTTTTACTGTACATGGAGTTTTCAAAGAAGGTGCGTAAACTAAATCAATTTACTTTTAAGCTTTAAAAAGTAGTTATTGTTTAAGTTCCTGGAAGCTAATCCTTCACAAATCTTAATTTTGTGACAGTGGATAGTAAATCCAGGGAGTCTGTGAGAGCGTTCTCAAGAGTGTTCATTGCTGTACCTGCTGGGAATGCAGGGTAAGTTATTTTTTCATTTTCATTTTCATACACAACTGTGTAGTTTGGGCTCGCACATGGTTCCTCAAGCCTGGAGTCAGGTTGGTTTAAAAGGGTGGGTGCAGTACCGATGTCTGTCTGGAGTCTGCAGAAAGTATACAGCATCTGGATTAGTGGTGCTGGAAGAACACAGCAGTTCAGGCAGCATCCGAGGAGCAGTAAAATCGCGTTTCAGGCAAAAGCCCTTCATCAGGAATACCGAAACGTCGGTACTGCTCCTCGGATGCTGCTTGAACTGCTGTGTTCTTCCAGCATCACTAATCCAGAATCTGGTTTCCAGCATCTGCAGTCATTGTTTTTACTTAGAAAGTATGCAGCAGTCTGGTAGGCTTGTGGGAGAGCAGACGTGTGGGTTAATGCTTCTTGAGCCATGACTGACATTAGAAGCAAGCTCTCTGGCCCCTCACCTGTTCCAGCTGCTCAGGTTATCATTTTCAATGCTTGTTTTTTTTTTGTTGATTTTTCAATATCGTTGCTTTTAGTCGGGTAGCAATGCAGATAGTTGTTTGCCTTGATGCTACTTTAGCTGTTTCCCTCCTCTGAGCAGGCTCTGCATTGTGAATGACCAGCTGTTCATCAGGAATGCCACCACTGAGGAGATCCGCAAGGCCTTCGTGACGCCGGCACCCACACCGTCAAGCAGTCCGGTGCCCACCCTCACAGCACCCCAGCAGGAAATGCTGCAGGCCTTCTCTCAGCAGTCGGGCATGAACATAGAGTGGTCGCAAAAGTGAGTGTTACTGACTGCGACAGAGTCCAAAACTCTCCATTTGCTTTGCTTGACCCCTCTCTCTTTAGTCTCTCTGTATTCAAAGACACACTGGCATTGGAGGCAAATCAATGGGCTGATTCTTGGGATGATCTATCAAAAATGGCTAAATGGGTTAGGCTTTATTCATTAGGGTTTAGAAGAGTTGGGGGTGACCTTACTGAAATATGCAAGATTCTGAGGGGGCTTGACAAGAGTCATAGAATCCCTCCAGTGTGGAAACAGGCCATTTGGCCCAACAAATCCACACCGACCCATGCAGACCCACTCCCCTACCTGATTGCTCTGATTTACCCCTAAAGACTAATCCACCTAACCTACACATCCCTGGACACTGGGCAATTTAGCATGGCTAATCCACCCTAACCTGTACATCTTTGGATTGTGGGAGGAAACCCCACGCAGACACGGTGGACAGAATGTGCAAACTCTACACAGACATTCACCCAAAACTGGAATCCAACTCTGGTCCCCTGACCCTGTGAGGCAGCAGTGCTAACTACTGAGTCCATATGCTGAGTCAACGTTGACAAAGTCTTTCCACTAGTGAGTGGCATCTCAAACTAGTTGCGGAATAAGAGGACACTTGTTTAAAACTGAGACACAGGGGAGTTTCCTCTCCCAGAGGGTAGTAGATGTCTGGAATAGTTTTGTGGAGTCTACGTCATTGACTCCACAATTAGCACTCAGGAGTGGTGAGTCTGTGACAGATGTTTTTGCTCATTGCTTTACATCTGAAGCCCTCCTCCCCATTGGATTCACAGGTGCCCTGGGAGTCTTGCTGAAAGGTAATTGCTGAGCAATGGCAGCACCTGTTTCTTTCATAGGAGTGTAGCACCTAGGAGCAGGGGTAGGCTGTTCAGCCTGCTCCACCACTTAATATGAGCACAGCTGGTTTACCTCTCTCCACTCTCAATTGCCTTGTCCATCAATAATCTATCTTGATTCCACTTTGACTAAATTTCAAGACCCAGTCTTAATAACCCTCTGGGAAGAGAATTCCACATTCTGAAAATCCTTTAAACAGGTAGCAAAAAACTTCACTTTTAACTTAAGAGAGACGACTTATTCTTAAACTGTATGCCTCAGTTTTAGTCTTCACCCAGAGGAGGAGCCCTCTCTACAGATGCTGCCTGACTTCATTATTTCCAGCATTTTCTGGTTTTGATTTGTTTGGGTACTATTTTACTTCTGTGCCTCATTTTTGCTACAGAGCCAGTTAGTTAAAGTTGATCTCCACCTAACATCCTCTCTCAAACTGTTGTTTGCACATCCTGCTTCAGAGGCAGACGGGTAATCTCTCTGAGTACTGCTCTGCGGAGGTGTAAATTGTGCCATTTAGAACAAATTGCATTTTGAACCACTAGTACACTTAACTGAACCAGCTGACTCAAGGACTGTAAATGATAGCTGTGTCATTTTAGGTCTGGAGCTAGGGGCGGCTGGCGCAGTGATCACAAGTAATGTTCTTGCATTGCCGTGAATTGCCTTTTTCAAGCAGAAGGAAGGAGAGTTGCATTTCAAATTAGAAATTTTCAGCAGCCTCTGGGCTTCTGGTGCATTTACAGTTCCCTCCCGCAGGCCCCCAGTGCTAATTGTCCCTAAGCTAGCATTTATCAGCAAATGAATTAAGAGTGCTGAATCTTCAGACCCATGAAATTCAAGTGAAACGAAAGGGTGAGTGGGTAAGTCTAGGACAACTGACACTGGGTGGCCTGAATTGTATTGGAGTGTATATGTGTGTATCAGGAAAAGCCTATCAGTTCTTCAGAGAGCCACCTCAACGCTTCAGAGTTGCCCCTAAATGTCTCAGCGAATGTGGCAGAAGTGCCCACGTGTGCTTCAGACAAATGTTTTGAATTGGAAACGTGTAACTTTTCGGTCTTAATGGTGCTGGACCAGAACAGAGCAGCCCTTGAACCCCACAGCTCAACCTTGCCAGGACCAGCACAGAACCGACTAAGGGCTCTGGCCCTGGCCCGATTCTCCTACTCCTCAGATGCTGCCTGACCTGCTATGCTTTTCCAGTGCCCACACTCGACCCAGCACAGGACTGTCAACCTTAGGAAGCGATAGAAAGAATGAGAGCAATTATTGACCACCTCAAAGTGAATGAGGTTTCGTTTATCTGGAGGGTGATCCATCAATTATAGATTACATTTTTAAACTGAGACTGATGAGACTTGGTGTGCCTAATAATTAACAGGGTGTTAAATCAACCAAGATCTTCCACTTTGAAGTCTTTGAAGGATGAGTTCAGAATCGGCACCAGTGTGAATGGAAGCTGGCTCAGTGGTATCTCTCCAACTGATAGATATTGAGTATCATGTTTGCTGCTGCTTGTCTAAGTTTATCAATCTGTGCAGCCCTTGTATAACAAAGAACGGGAGCTATTTCAATGTCTCCCCAGTTATATTGGACCTCAACCCCAATTCGCTGAGGTCAGTACGAACCATTGAATCCCTAACAGCCGTGTGCTTGCTGCAAGCTGAGGGCAGAATGTTTGTGTTAAGCTTTGGTTCAAAATGCTGAAGGTCAGAACATTGAACTGCTGCAGGGAGTGGGGATGTCAGTCAGAGGGACCTAACTGCGGCAGGATGGCTCAATGGGTTAACACTGCTGCCTCTCAGCGCCAGGGACCCAGGTCCGATTCCAGCCTCGGGCGACTGTCTATTTGGAGTTTGCACATTCTCCCCAGTGTCTACGTTGGTTTCCTCCCACAGTCCAAAGATGTGCAGGTTAGGTGAATTATGTTCAGGAATGTATAAGTTTAGGTGCATTAGTCAGGGGATGTGTAGAGTAATAGGGTAGGGGAATGCGTCTGGGTGGGTTACTCTTCAGAGGGTCGGTGTGGACGTGTTGGGCTGAATGGCCTGTTTTCCCACTGTAGGGATTCTATGAAACTCTAACCCGAATGACTCAGGAGGGGAGTGGAAGTAGGAGCAAATACAGAAAAGCCAGGGCACAAGGAAAGTGGCAAGAGGCCAAACAGTGAGATAGATCAACTTGACCAATTGTAGCTTGATACTTGGGGTGAGGTGTAATATAGGTGGGTGGGAGGAATCAGACTGGGGTGCCATGGAAAGGGAAGACCATGAAGGGACTTGATTGACATATGTGAGCATGTAGGATAGGGGAGGTGTAAAGAAGATGTCTCCATTCACAAAGGAAGCTAAACAAGAGGCCATAAAATTAAAACAACAGGAACAAATGAGAAATTACTTTATCCAGAGTATAGGGCATTGTGAATTTGCTGCTACAGAGACTGGCTGAGGCATTTTAGGGGGAGGTGAATGAGGGCAAAGGCAGTAGAGAAATGTGCTGACATGGAGGGAAAAGGCTTTTATAGAGCATTCATGCTGGCTTGGGCCAGTTGGGCCGAATGGTCTGTTTCCATGCTGTACACAATTGCAGAGGATCCTATTACTCAAATGAATCAGCCAGCTCCGTACAAGATGACCCGGGATTAAAACGCCACACGTTTTGTCACAGATAGAGCTGTGTCATGGAGCAGCCTGCTAATGTAAAGTCATAAGTGTGTCCAGAGCAATTGTGAACCTGGTCTTGTAGTACCTGGTCATGACTAAAGCTCTTTCAATCACAAAGATTTGCAGTGGGGACAAAGTTCAAATTAAAGTTCATGTCATTGAAGGCACAAATGTTGATTTGGTTAAAGGATTGCCTAGTTGATGGAGAGCAGAGTTGCCTTCTCCAGTTGGAAGAACGTGGCTAGCAAGGGTTTGTGCTAGGACTCCAACTATCAAAATCTTTATTAATGACTTGGATGATAAGGAAAAGGGCCTTTTATGCACGTTTGCTGGTGACATTGTAAACAAGAACAGAAATGCATTGGAACAAGTGAATGAACAAAACTGTGACATCTGGATTTTAGCCCAGGTATTTGTATTAAAAAAAATCTGATTTTTCTTTTTTTGGAAAGTAAGGAACATTGGCACACAACCTTATTGGGTCTGAGAACTTAGTCCAGCCCAAACAAAGTTCTAAAAGGCTGATGAAATATGAGCCCTTACATTTGGAGGTCTATAGCATCATACAAAGTCCTGATCAGACCAAATACTTGGGCAGCACATCATAGAAACGATATACTCTATGTTGGAGGGAATGCACAACAGATTGACCAAGATGTTTCCTGGATGTTGGAGGGTTAAATTAGAGATTGTACAAACTAGGCTCACATTCTCTGTTATGGAAAAGGTTGAGAGTTATTTTGTTTGAAGCTTCTGGGCTTTAGAAAGGAAATTTCAGTTGTAGGGAAGGGGTGTGATGTAACCTTCAATCAGAGTCAGGCAGAGGGTGGTGGAAAAAGTGGAGTGGAGCATGGATCCACAAAGGTAGAAAGTACTCAGCTGATGATGTTCGCTCTGAGGTTGATATGTTTTTGTCAGCCAAGAGTATGAAGAGTCAAGGTAAGTGGAGTAATCACAAAATAGCTGTGATCTCCCTTCATGGCCTCTTCCTTTTCCTGCAACAACTGACTGTTTCCCCCCCCCCCCCCTACGTCTTGCCAGTACCTGTGCCTTCAGAGTTTTCTCCACTCCTGCTTCCCCTGCCTTTTCCGTAACTGGACTCCACAATCTTGTTTTCCTCTTGTCTTCCTGCAGGTGTCTGCAAGACAACGAGTGGGACTTCAATCAAGCTGCCCAAATCTTCACACAGCTTAAGGTAAGTTTATTAAAGTATTTTAGTGCGTGGAATAGAAGGCCAAAAAGTCCTGAAAAGATCCTTGTGTCCAGTGGGATAATCCAGCTGAGCCATTTTGAAGGTAAAACGCAGGGTTTAATGCAGCTTCCCCTGAACCTGTGCCTGATAAATTGCTCTCTGCTTACCTACTTAATAAGGATGAATATTTTCCTTCAAGTGAAATAAGTCCTTCCAATGTATTTTCTATGTTGGACATCCATCTTCGTTGAGGTGGTATTTTGGGCCTAAAGGCCTTTCTAGCTGACCTGCTTAATGATACTTTAAGACTCCACAACACTTCTCAGAGATTGGAATACAGCCTGTGGAAAGGATAGTACTCTTTCTGACAGGTCTCCAGTGATTTCCCACATTCTCCACCAAGCGACTCCATCGATAGGGAAGGAGGCAGCTTGTAAATGGTGTGGAGCTGTGTACGATAATACAGTGTAATCCATGAGTTACTGTGGATGTTGAAGAAGGCCTTGAAAATCCCCTCCAAAATGGGGGTGGGGGTGGTGGGGGGGGAGCGCAGTGGTATGCTGTGCCAAGTGCAAATATTGGATGGTCTCCCATCTTTGTCATTTGTTCCACATGACCGTGTCTTGGATTTTTGCAACGCAGCCCATACTGCCTGGTTTAGTCCCTTGCATGCAGTTTGAAAGCGCTGGCCAGGAAAGCATCCATTTGAGAATTGGGAAACTGAGGCTGGGCTCTTAATGGGAGTGTAAAACCTGTCATAGCCAAACAGGGTTGGGTGGAAGTTATTGATATGTACTTCTGGTATATGCAACAACACATCTTTTTGGGGTCCCATCATTTTTATGGTTGACTCATACGCTGCAATCTATGTTTACCAACTGGGTAGAGATCGGCTAACCTTCCCAGAACCAAAGAGGTGGCATAGGAAAAAATTGATGAGCGTCTTAAGTCGCTGCATGATTTTAATGCCTTTTTGAGCTGTGGTACGGTGAACAGAGTTGTTGGTGATTCATTTCTTTTTTTTGTGGTTTTAACTCTGTCTTTGCAGGCTGAAGGAAAAATTCCTGAAATAGCGTTTGTGAAGCAGTTATGAAGAAAGCATGAGTTACACTACCCCTTCAGACCCGAGGCTTTTAAAGCCGTCAGAGCCGGGTCTCTGGATGATTTTTTTTTATTAAGAAGAGCTAAATGTTGGTATAAATGATATATGTTAAGTATAATGTGAATTTTTCTTGTCAATAAGACTCATGATTTTTTAAAAACTAATGCACTGCAGTTAGTGTTTCTAAGTCAGATTGTGTAAGTATTTTCCCAAGTCCTTGTAGCTTTGACTTACGTGTATTGTCTGTGACAGTGTTTTTCCAACAGATTTTTTTTGGGGGGGGGGAGGCAGGGGGGGATAGAAATGGGGATAGTTTTGTTGAGCTTCACGAGAAATTTGGAGGTAGAAATCTTCCTTACCTCCTGGGTGATGATCGGGCTTTCTAAGGGTTGGGGATTGTACAGGACTCTGGGCTTGTCGACTCCAGTAGTATGTGGTGAGTGGAGGTGATCGGGTGAACCTGTTGCCTGTTCTCGACTTGCCATCACACTACAGTGGAGCAGTGACCTTTCACCCCACTCCCAAGGCTGCTTTTGTCATTTTTTTTAAAGAGGTAGGCGTTGTTAAACCACATCACTTGGGGTGCTATGGAATCTCCGGTGAGTTTGCACATTAGTGTGGGAAGCGGGTGGCACTTCACCACCACCTTAGACTGACTGGACTCCCCTAAATTTGTTCGGCAGTCGTCTTGGTGACATCTAGCGACTCAAAGCAGTAAACCATCCACTTGGTTCCCTACTAAGCAAATGTTGTATTTGCTTAACTTTTCTGAGCTTTAAATCCTGGCTGCTTATCTTCAGTTGTTCCACTCTGGCAAACTGGACTCTTATCCCAGAATCCAGGGACCCCCCCCCCCAACCGAGAATGGTAAACAAACGAGAACTCATCGCCCCCATTGATCAGATTATCACAGCTTTCACCTCCGTTTCCCTTGCCCATTTTGGACGTCTTTTTTTTAAAAATCTTCCTTTATTCACATAGTGAAAGCTTTTAAATGCAGTCTTGTCTTGACAAGTAGCCATCCCCATTCT
Source organism: Chiloscyllium punctatum (assembly GCF_047496795.1). Taxonomy (NCBI): domain Eukaryota; kingdom Metazoa; phylum Chordata; class Chondrichthyes; order Orectolobiformes; family Hemiscylliidae; genus Chiloscyllium; species Chiloscyllium punctatum. Next base: position 67,697,490 of record NC_092769.1, read on the forward strand.
AGTTCCTGCCTGGAGCTGGTTCATGTCTCCAGCGTTTTAGCATTCAGCCACGATCCTTCCACTGTCAAGGGGGAAGGGGCTGGCTTTGTGACCCAGGCTGAAGAAGTCACCCCACCAGTAAAAGGGAATGTCAAAATGGTGAAATCTGGGTGCATGCTTTTTTTTTAAAAGATATAGACACTCTAGTGGCTGCAGGTCTGTGTTTTGCATCTCTGCCATTAGGCCCCAACCACTTGGACCACCTCCCTTGCATTTCAAGCAGCCCTCCCCAGTCCCGTTTCATTCATGTAAAGCCACTCTGAGGTGATAACCTAGCTGTGTACCATCACGTAATGCTGTCTCTCCTTCATGCACTTTCATGTACAAGTTGCTCCCCAGTTGGTGAAACAGGTTTTTAGGCCAGATCGATAGTTGAGAGGTTTAGTATCCATCTGTTTGTGTGGGTCTGTACATCCAGTTTCTCAACTTGGCTCAGGTACCACAACACTCTGTAGAGCCCCTTGATCGCCTGTCTCGTGCTGAATTCCTGCTCTTCCGAGAGCAGAGCCTGGGCGCTTCCTGTTCTGAAAAGGAGAGAAAGAGTTGCCAGCTTCTTGCAGATAGTCTCGGAGTTGGGGGCAAATTATACAGGGGCAGAAATATTTTCAGGTGGGCGGAGGGATAGCTGTTTGGCTGGGTAAGGGTTGTTGGATTTGGGGATGGTGGGGAGCTATTAGGCTGGGGAAAGGTGGGTGGGTGGGTTGGGTGGGGTTAGTTCGGCTGGGGAAGGGTTGTTGGGTTTGGGGATGGTGGGGAGCTGTTAGGCTGGGGAAAGGTGGGTTGGGTGGGGTTAGTTCGGCTGGGGAAGGGTTGTTGGGTTTGGGGATGGTGGGGAGCTGTTAGGCTGGGGAAAGGTGGGTTGGGTGGGGTTAGTTGTTCGGCTGGGGAAGGGTTGTTGGGTTTGGGGATGGTGGGGAGTTGTTTGGCTCTGGAAAGGGGATTGGTTGGGGAGGGTTAGTTGGCAGGCTAGAAAAAGGTGGTTGAGGGGGCAATACATGGCTAGGATTTCCGTGTTTGATCGCGATGTGGTGTGAGCATCGAGTGAAGTGACAACCAGGCTCGACAGCTTCAGTAGCCCCGGTGATTGGCCAGATTGCTCATACTCATTGTCCAGGGATTGGAGGCCTTTGTTCCAGGTCCTTTAGTTCCTGGGTTGAGCACTAGGCCTACGTACAGTGTGAAAGGCCTTAGAATGAAAACTCAGATTCCAGTGACACTGAGCTTCACCCAGGCGTGTGGAGCAAGCCCAGGTTGATAGATCTTCAGCCTAACCAAGAGTGTAGCTGATGTTTTATTCGCCAGCAACACCAGGGAAAGTCTCTCGGGCATGTCACAGTAGCTCTTGAGTATGTGTGTTGGGCTGGGAGGTTGTTTGGGTTGGATCGTGCAGCTCTCATTTCTAATGCTTGTCTGTGGAGTTGTGGAAATTTTTATGGTGCTGTGAAAGTGGATTTGTGTACGTCTGTGAGAGTGAGGGATTGAACGACAATCTGTTATTCAGAGCTATTGTGTTTTCTGATCCTATATCATCTGTAACGGCCTTTTTGAGCCTGATAAGGAGATGTGGTATTGCAGGCTGCAGCACATGGAGTCTCTCCACACTTCCCAGATGCCACTGAAAGGTCAGTGGTATAGTCTCTCCTTGCGTCTATCCTCAGAATCTCTCATCACTTCGTTTGGTTGAAGGTTTACCAACAGAACTTTGACCCTTATCCACCAAGTGGTGCACTCTTGTTATTAAACTCTTTCTAAATCCAATTGCCCTTCTGAAAATCCCACTGAACTACCCCAGCACCTCATAGCTTTCATATTCTGGTGTTAGAGCAAAATTGAATGTTTTTCTTGTTTGGGTGTTGTACCATATCTCCAGTGGGTTATTCAGGGGAAAACCAAGAATGAAGGAGCTGTTTTTGTATTGCGGGCAGGTGTTGAATTGCCTGTGTGGGCACAAGGGTTGTTGGCACGAGCATTGTCTCTGACCTGCTTGGATGCAGACGTGAGCCACCTCTCGCAAGCAGATGTGGAACCTACCAGCTGCTGCTCACTCAGTCCTCCATGCGACCGGCAGGATTTGGTTTTAACCCACGCATTGAGCGACTAATTCGAGGAAAGAGGAGCACAAGAGCCGTGAGGAGCCAGCCCGTTAGCTCACCAATCGGACGCTAGATTTGTGCTTTCAGCCCAGATGATGTGCCTTGAGGATTTACAGTGCAGTTCGGTGTTTGTTGGCACAGCCCAGCTTCTGTTCCACAATGCCCTCCATGATCGCCGATGCTTTAACTATTTATTTTAAACAATGTATACCAAAAAAGTGAAAAGCTCATCCTCCCTCCGTGTCTCTCTGTGTCTCAGCTCCCTCATTGGTTGACAACAGGTTCTTGCCATTTGTGAACTATAAATTTGGGAAGGTTTGAGCCGATGTGGAGAGAGGCGAGAATTTCAAACTGTTGAGTTGTATTGATTTATGGATATTGTGTGCCTTCCCTCCTGTTGGCTAATGGTTATCCTATTTCATGGCAATTGGGGGGAAATGTCCTTGTTGAAATTTGCCCTCCCACCCCTCAGTACATCGAGTCCCCCGATTGGAAGCCCATTACCCTTCCGCACTCGCCGTCGTGAAGGCTGAGCGACTTTTAATTTTAAAAAAGAAAATCCAATGTCCTGCAGTTCACACTATCCATTATCTGTCAGTCCAACCACGCGCTGCCCCTTCTCGCGGAATAGCCGCCTGCCGGGCAAGAGGAACTGTCTGTGACTCGTGCCTTCTGAGGCTTGCCACAGGGTGGTTCTTGACGGGTTCTGTACTTGTTCCTGAAAACCTTCACAGATTGCAGTTCGTCACAATTCCAACCGAACCGATGCCGCGCAGTCATCCCTCAAAGCACCTTCTCTCAAATGCAGCATCCAGCCCTTGTAATTGATTACCTCTTGGCACCAGAGGAGGACCCAGAGGTGTCTGAACCTTGACCCTGCAGTGAAATCTCACAAGCCACTTTTCAGGGGACTGACTGAAAATGCAGTCCTTAAGCGTCGAGGAAATAGTCTGGAGGAGGGACTTCACATTGTTCAGGACTCATAGCCTGGGATCTTGCCTAACACAACAGGAAATGGCATGGCATTCTCCAAAGCAGTATTTTTTTTTTCTTTCACATCTAGTTTATCTGACTAAATGAGCATTACACTGTTTATTATCTAAAATGTGTGTCCTACGCCAGCCATCCATACTATGCTGTCACTTCAGTGATTGCACACACCCCCCCCCCCCCCCCCCCCCCCCCCAACCCTTTGCATATGTTAGCTGGCCGTCACTTGTGACCAAGTGCCGCTTGCGCGCGCGCTCTGTGGCTTTTGGCTGCTGTCTGCGCCCCTGCCCCATGCTGACTTTGCCGCCTCCATTTCAAAAATGCATTGGGCAGGGGACTGACCCAGAGCGATGGAAGATGACACTGCCTTGCCCTTGCCTGCCCCAGGAACGGGGAGATTCCTGGGGCAGGTTTCTTCCCACTGCTTTGATCAGGGCGGTGTGTGCGACACTGATTTTCAGAAAGAAGTGAGTCAAGGAAAGCTTGGGCTGGTAGGGAGTTAGGGTAGAAATGTCGATTTTGATGGTCTGCTAGCCAACAGAATGGAATGCTTTAATGCCTGTTATTGTGTACGGTGTAGGTGACACACATTGGACTGTTGTGATTTGTTGTTTATCCTGGGTGGGGTTTTTTTTTATTGGGGGGTGGGGGGGGGAGGTGGGGGGTGAACGGAAGGAGTGTTTTGGAATTTAATTCCTCACCTTGCACCTTTTTTGGTTTTTTTTTTGGTCCTGCCCAGATCAGACACCTTGCAGTTTGAATGATGGCATCAGGTTGCTAACTATGTGCCTCTCACTGAGGCACGAACTGCTCGAAGCTGCTGGGGACTGATGTAGCCATTGGCTCACCAACTTCTGCTACCCCTGGATAGCTCACAGTGCAAGATGCCATGGTCTCTACTTTGGATGTCTTACACTGTGAGCTGGCAACGGGAGAAAGCTGAATTGGTTTTGGCATGCTGGCACTCCCATACTTAGTGCAATTTTACTGTCCTTTGAGTTCCTCATGGTGAAATGCCCTAGAATACCAGTTAGTCGACTGCCAGAGCTTTCAATGATTTGAGAATCGGTTGATGTGCAGAGGGGGGAGAAAGTTGCTGACAGTGTCTTGTAAGATTATTAGCAACCTTCCTCCATACATTGCTTTGAGCTTTGCTGCAAACCTAACCCTACTGCACCTGAGACCCACGGGGGGGATAAAAGGTTTTTTAATAAGTCCATTGAATTTTTTTTTTGAGATTATTGGAAGGTGACAGCTAAAGGAAGCAAAGGCTGGAATTGCTTTGCTGCTGAAACACTGAAAATGCTCATCATCTTCCAGCAGCGGCAGGCAAAGCTGTAGCCTCCTACAAGTTACTCCTTAAACTCAGTCTCATGACGTCGGTCAGTTTCCAGATTACGCTGTTCAGAGTTGGATCCCGTGTTGGTGCCTCGAGGGTGAAGATTGAGTTGCTTATCCAGAGCTGGGGGAGCTTCGTGGTTGGACCTTCCGTTACCCTCACCCGCCCCCCCGGTCACGGACCTCCATTCGTTGACGTGCCTGAGTCGTGTTTGAAGCTACCCCTTCTCGATGAGGGAACTTCTTGAGAGTTGCATGGCTGCAGCCGACCAGAACGGCCTCCTGAGTACTCTGCCTGTCCTTGGGCGATGTCCTGCCCTGAGCTTCCTGCTGTTCACCTTCCATTGCCAGCATGCCACCGTCCCACAGCCTGTGTCTGAACCTTGACCCTGCAGTGAAATCTTACAAGCCACTTTTCAGTGGGCTGACTGAAAATACAGTCCTTAATGTAACAGTCCAGTGTGGGTCCCTCTCCTTTTTGTCAATTTCGTGACTTTGTTTATGTTAGAGCATCTTGCAGTGAAATACATATAGTCAATATACTATTCTAAGAGTCTGCTTTTACAGTGTGGTCCAATTTGCTGTAAAATTTCATTTTACTACATTGTGAAATTCTCATTTCTTTGAAAAACAAGGATTAATCATCAGCTTGTAAATAAAGTTTTTCTTTCGGAAATGGCCGAATGCTGCATTTATTTGTCCAGCTGAAGTGTTTCGGGTGTCCTGGGAGGATAAGAACACAAACATGCAAACCGAAAAATGCTAATAATACCCCTGGCAGTACAGAACCCTGGAACAGGCTGATCTGCTGGGCACAATTCACTTCAAATGAACTGCTCACTGAGGGGGTGATCATGGCAGATTGCTATCAGAGTGCTGTCTGTGTGTGAGAGTTAATACAACACACTGCTATCAGACTGTTGACTGTGTGTGAGGGTTAATACAAAATGCTGCTGTCAGAATGCTGGCACTTTGAGGGTTAAGAGCTGAAAATGTGTTGCTGGAAAAGTGCAGCAGGTCAGGCAGCATCCAAGGAGCAGGAGAATCGACGTTTCGGGCATGAGCCCTTCTTCAGGAATGAGGAAAGTGTGTCCAGCAGGCTAAGATAAAAGGTAGGGAGGAGGGACTTAGGGGAGGGGCGTTGGGATTGTGATAAGTGGAAGGAGGTTAAGGTGAGGGTGATAGGCCGGAGAGGGGGTGGGGGTGGAGAGGTCAGGAAGAAGATTGCAGGTTAGGAAGGTGGTGCTGAGTTCGAGGGATTTGACTGAGACAAGGTGGGGGAGGGAAATGAAGAAACTGGAGAAATCGGAGTTCATCCCTTGTGGTTGGAGGGTTCCTAGGCGGAAGATGAGGCGCTCTTCCTTCAACCGTCGTGTTGGGAGCGATGGGAGAGTCCAAGGATCTGCATGTCCTTGGTGGAATGGGAGGGGCAGTTGAAGGGTTGAGCCACGGGGTGGTTTGGTTGGTTGGGTTGGTTGATCTGGGTGTCCCAGAGGTATTCTCTGAAACGTTCCGCAAGTAGGCGGCCTGTCTCCCCAATATAGAGGAGGCCACATTGGGTGTAGCAGATGCAATAAATGATGTGTGTGTGGAGGTGTAGGTGAATTTGTGGCGGATGTGGAAGTATCCCTTGGGGCCTTGGAGGGAAGTAAGGGGGGAGGTGTGGGCGCAAGTTTTGCCTTCCTTGCGATTGCAGGGAAAGATGGTGGGAGTGGAGGTTGGGTTGGTGGGGGGGTGTGGACCTGACGAGCAAGTCACGGAGGGAGTGGTCTTTTCGGAACGCTGATAGGGGAGGGAAGGGGAATATATCCCTGGTGGTGGCAGAAATGACGGCGGATGATACGCTGTATATGGAGGTCGGTGGGGTGGTAGGTGAGGACCAGTGGGGTTTTGTCCTGGTGGCGGTTGGAGGGGCGGGGCTCAAGGGCGGAGGAGCGGGAAGTGGAGGAGATGCGGTGGAGGGCATCGTCGACCACGTCTGGGGGGAAATTGCGGTCTTTGAAGAAGGAGGCCATCTGGGTTGTAAGGTATTGGAACTGGTCCTCCTGGGAGCAGATGCGGCGGAGACTAAGGAATTGGGAATATGGGATGGCGTTTTTACAAGGGGCAGAGTGGGAGAAGGTGTAGTCTAGGTAGCTGTGGGAGTCGGTCGGTTTATAGTAAATGTCAGTGTTGATTCGGTCGCCCGAGATAGAAATGGAAAGGTCTAGGAAGGGGAGGGAGGAGTCTGAGACGGTCCAGGTGAATTTGAGGTCGGGGTGGAAGGTGTTGGTAAAGTGGATGAACTGTTCAACCTCCTCGTGGGAGCACGAGGCAGCGCCAATACAGTCATCGATGTAGCGGAGGAAAAGGTGGGGGGTGGTGCCAGTGTAGCTGCGGAAGATGGACTGTTCCACATATCCTACGAAGAGGCAGGCATAGCTGGGGCCCATGTGGGTCCCCATGGCTACTCCTTTGGTTTGGAGGAAGTGAGAGGATTGGAAGAAGTTGTTCAGAGTGAGGACCAGTTCAGTCAGTCGAAGGAGGGTGTCAGTGGAAGGGTACTGGTTGGTACGGCGGGAAAGGAAGAAGCGGAGGGCTTTGAGTCCTTCATGATGGGGGATGGAGGTGTACAGGGACTGGATGTCCATGGTGAAGATAAGGCGTTGGGGACCGGGGAAGCGAAAATCATGGAGGAGGTGGAGGGCGTGGGTGGTGTCCCGAACGTGGGTGGGGAGTTCTTGGACTAAGGGGAACAGGACTGTGTCGAGGTATGCAGAGATGAGTTCAGTGGGGCAGGAGTAGGCTGAGACAATGGGTCGGCCGGGGCAGTCAGGTTTGTGGATTTTGGGCAGGAGGTAGAAACGGGCGGTGCGGGGTTGTGGGACTATGAGGTTGGAGGCGGTGGATGGGAGATCCCCTGAGGTGATGAGGTTATGGATGGTCTGGGAGATGATGGTTTGGTGGTGGGAGGTGGGGTCATGGTCAAGGGGGCAGTAGGAGGAGGTGTCCACGAGCTGGCGTTTAGCCTCAGCGGTGTAAAGGTTGGTGCGCCAAACTACTACTGCGCCTCCCTTGTCTGCTGGTTTGATAGTGAGCTTGGGGTTGGAATGGAGGGAGTGCACGTTCCGAGGGTGAGAGGTTGAGGCAGTTAATATCGTGGCGGCAGTTGGTTATGAAGAGATCGAGGGCGGCTAAGAGGCCAGCACAGGGTGTCCAGGTGGATGGGGTGTGTTGGAGGCGGGAGAAGGGGTCGTCAGAGGGTGGGCGAGAATCCTGGTTGAAGAAGTAGGCGCGAAGGTGGCAGAAAAATTGTTCGATGTCTCGCCGCGTGTTGAACTCATTAATCCGGGAGCGTAGGGGAATGAAGGTGAGGCCTCTGCTGAGGACTGATTATTGCGGGTGCCCATGGCTACTCCTTTGGTTTGAAGGAAGGGGGAGGATTGGAAAGAGAAGTTGTTCAGGGTGAGGATCAGTTCAGTCAGTCGAAGGAGGGTGTCAGTGGAAGGGTACTGGTTGGGGACAGTGGAAGGGGCGTCCACACACCCCCCCCCCCCCCCCCCCCCCCAACCTCCACTCCCGGCACCTTTCCCTGCAATTGCAAGAAATGCAAAACTTGTGCCCACACCGCCCCCTTACTTCCCTCCAAGGCCCCAAGGGATACTTCCATATCCGCCACAAATTCACCTGCACCTCCACACACATCATTTATTGCATCCGTTGCACCCGATGTGGCCTCCTCTATATTGGGGAGACAGGCCGCCTACTTGCGGAACGTTTCAGAGAACACCTCTGGGACAACCGGACCAACTGCTGTCTGTATGTGAGGGTTAATACAGCACTGTGCTATCAGACTGCTGACTGTAAGAGTGTTAATGGAATCAGTGAAAGTGAGGACTGCGAATGCTGGAGATTAGAATGCTACTGGAAAAGCTCAGCAGGTCAGGTAGCATCCAAAGAACAGGAACATAAATGTTTTGGGCAAATTCCCTTTGTCAGGAGTCAGAATTCTTGATGAAGGGCTTTTGCCCAAACCATGAATTTTCTTGCTCCTCTGGTGGTGCCTACAAGCTGTACTTATCCAGCACCACTCCAATCTTAACTGTTAATGCTATCAGACTGCTGACCATGGGTGATGGTTAACAGAGTGTCCTGCCATCAGACTGTTGACTGCATGTGAGTGATACGACAGGGCCTTGCAATCAGAACGCTGTCAGTGGGTGTGGGTTTCTACAGTGGACTGTTACCAGACTGCTCTGGGTGAGGGTTCATGTGGGACACTGCTATCAGACTGCTGTCTGTGTGTGAGGGTTAATACAGCACACTGCTATAAGACTGCTGCCTGTGTGTGAGCATTAATACAGCACACTGCTATCAGACTGCTGTCTGTGTATGAGGGTTAATACAGCACACTGCTATCAGACTGCTGTCTGTGTGTGAGGGTTAATGCAGCACACTGCTATAAGACTGCTGCCTGTGTGTGAGCATTAATACAGCACACTGCTATCAGACTGCTGTCTGTGTATGAGGGTTAATACAGCACACTGCTATCAGACTGCTGTCTGTGTGTGAGGGTTAATGCAGCACACTGCTATCAGACTGCTGTCTGTGTATGAGGGTTAATACAGCACACTGCTATCAGACTGCTGTCTGTGTGTGAGGGTTAATACAGCACACTGCTATCAGACTGCTGTCTGTATGTGAGGGTTAATACAGCACACTGCTATCAGACTGCTGTCTGTGTGTGAGGGTTAATACAGCACACTGCTATCAGACTGCTGTCTGTGTGTGAGGGTTAATACAGCACACTGCTATCAGACTGCTGTCTGTGAGGGTTAATACAGCACACTGTGATCAGAGCTGTCTGTCTGTGAGGGTTAATACAGCACACTGCTATAAGACTGCTGTCTGTGTGTGAGGGTTAATACAGCACACTGCTATCAGACTGCTGTCTGTGTGTGAGGGTTAATACAGCACACTGCTGTCAGACTGCTGACTGTGTGTGAGGGTTAATACAGCACACTGCAATCAGACTACTGCCTGTGTGTGAGGGTTAATACAGCACACTGCGATCAGACTGTGCGAGGGTTAATACAGCACACTGCTGTCAGACTGTTGACTGAGAGTGAGGGTTAATACAGCGCACTGTTTTCAGACTTCTGACTGTGAGGGTAAATACAGCACACTGCTATCAGAGGGCTGTCTGTGTGTGAGGGTTAATACAGCACACTGCTATCAGACTGCTGTCTGTGTGTGAGGGTTAATACAGCACACTGCTATCAGACTGCTGTCTGTTTGTGAGGGTTAATACAGCACACTGTGATCAGAGCTGTCTGTCTGTGAGGGTTAATACAGCACACTGCTATAAGACTGCTGTCTGTGTGTGAGGGTTAATACAGCACACTGCTATCAGACTGCTGTCTGTGTGTGAGGGTTAATACAGCACACTGCAATCAGACTACTGCCTGTGTGTGAGAGTTAATACAGCACACTGCTATCAGACTGTGCGAGGGTTAATACAGCACACTGCTGTCAGACTGTTGACTGAGAGTGAGGGTTAATACAGCGCACTGTTTTCAGACTTCTGACTGTGAGGGTAAATACAGCACACTGCTATCAGACTGCTGTCTGTGAGGGTTAATACAGCACACTGCAATCAGACTGCTGACTGTGAGGGTTAATACAGCACACTGCAATCAGACTGCTGACTGTGAGGGCAATCAGCACACTGCTACCAGCCGAATGTCCATGTGTGAGGGTCAATACATCACACTGCTATCAGACTGCTATGTGTATGTGAGGGTTAATGCAGCACACTGCTATCAGACTGCTGACTGTGTGTGAGGGTTAATACAGCACACTGCTATCAGACTGCTGACTGTGTGTGGGGGTTAATGCAGCACACTGCTATCAGACTGCTGTCTGTGTGTGAGGATTAATACAGCACACTGCTATCAGACTGCTTTCTGTGAGTGAAGGTTATTACAGCACACTGCTATCAGACTGCTATCTGTGTGTGAGGATTAATACATCACAATGCTATCAGATTGCTGACTGTGTGTGAGGATTATCAGAGCACACTTCTATCACACTGCCCTCCCTGAGGTTAAATACAGCACACTGCTATCAGGCTGCTGTCTGTGTGTGAGGATTAATATAGCATGCTGCTATCAGACTGTTGTTTGTGTGTGAGGGTTAATACAGCACACTGCGATCAGACTGCTGACTGTGTGTGAGGGTTAATACAGCACACTGCTACCAGACTGTTGACTGAGTGTGAGGGTTAATACAGCACACTGCTCTCAGACTGCTGTCTATGTGTGAGGGTTAATACAGCACACTGCGATCAGACTGCTGTCTGTGTGTGAGCGTTAATACAGCACAGTGCGATCAGACTGCTGACTGTGTGTGAGGGTTAATGCAGCACACTGCTATCAAACTGCTGACTGTGTGTGAGCGTTAATACAGCACACTGCTATCAGAGGGCTGTCTGTGTGTGAGGGTTAATACAGCACACTGCTATCAGACTGCTGTCTGTGTGTGAGGGTTAATACAGCACACTGCTATCAGACTGCTGTCTGTTTGTGAGGGTTAATACAGCACACTGTGATCAGAGCTGTCTGTCTGTGAGGGTTAATACAGCACACTGCTATAAGACTGCTGTCTGTGTGTGAGGGTTAATACAGCACACTGCTATCAGACTGCTGTCTGTGTGTGAGGGTTAATACAGCACACTGCAATCAGACTACTGCCTGTGTGTGAGAGTTAATACAGCACACTGCTATCAGACTGTGCGAGGGTTAATACAGCACACTGCTGTCAGACTGTTGACTGAGAGTGAGGGTTAATACAGCGCACTGTTTTCAGACTTCTGACTGTGAGGGTAAATACAGCACACTGCTATCAGACTGCTGTCTGTGAGGGTTAATACAGCACACTGCAATCAGACTGCTGACTGTGAGGGTTAATACAGCACACTGCAATCAGACTGCTGACTGTGAGGGCAATCAGCACACTGCTACCAGCCGAATGTCCATGTGTGAGGGTCAATACATCACACTGCTATCAGACTGCTATGTGTATGTGAGGGTTAATGCAGCACACTGCTATCAGACTGCTGACTGTGTGTGAGGGTTAATACAGCACACTGCTATCAGACTGCTGACTGTGTGTGGGGGTTAATGCAGCACACTGCTATCAGACTGCTGTCTGTGTGTGAGGATTAATACAGCACACTGCTATCAGACTGCTTTCTGTGAGTGAAGGTTATTACAGCACACTGCTATCAGACTGCTATCTGTGTGTGAGGATTAATACATCACAATGCTATCAGATTGCTGACTGTGTGTGAGGATTATCAGAGCACACTTCTATCACACTGCCCTCCCTGAGGTTAAATACAGCACACTGCTATCAGGCTGCTGTCTGTGTGTGAGGATTAATATAGCATGCTGCTATCAGACTGTTGTTTGTGTGTGAGGGTTAATACAGCACACTGCGATCAGACTGCTGACTGTGTGTGAGGGTTAATACAGCACAGTGCTATCAGACTGCTGTCTGTGTGTGAGGGTTAATACAGCACACTGCTATCAGACTGCTGTCTGTGTGTGAGGGTTAATACAGCACACTGCTATCAGACTGCTGACTGTGTGTGAGGGTTAATACAGCACAGTGCTATCAGACTGCTGTCTGTGTGTGAGGGTTAATACAGCACACTGCTATCAGACTGCTGTCTGTGTGTGAGGGTTAATACAGCACACTGCTATCAGACTGCTATCTGTGTGTGAGGGCTAGTACACCACACTGCGATCAGACTGTTGACTGTGTGTGATAGTTAATACAACACACTGCTATCAGACTGCTGACCAGTGTGTGAGAGTTAATACAGCGCACTGCTATCAGACTGCTGTCTGTGTGTGAGGGTTAATACAGCACACTGCTATCAGACTGCTGACTGAGTGTGAGGGTTAATACACCACACTGCTATCAGACTGCTGTCTGTGTGTGAGGGTTAATACAGCACACTGCTATCAGACTGCTGACTGTGTGTGAGGGTTAATACAGCACACTGCTATCACACTGCTGTCTGTGTGTGAGGATTAATATAGCATGCTGCTATCAGACTGTTGTTTGTGTGTGAGGGTTAATACAGCACACTGCGATCAGACTGCTGACTGTGTGTGAGGGTTAATACAGCACAGTGCTATCAGACTGCTGTCTGTGTGTGAGGGTTAATACAGCACACTGCTATCAGACTGCTGTCTGTGTGTGAGGGTTAATACAGCACACTGCTATCAGACTGCTGACTGTGTGTGAGGGTTAATACAGCACAGTGCTATCAGACTGCTGTCTGTGTGTGAGGGTTAATACAGCACACTGCTATCAGACTGCTGTCTGTGTGTGAGGGTTAATACAGCACACTGCTATCAGACTGCTATCTGTGTGTGAGGGCTAGTACACCACACTGCGATCAGACTGTTGACTGTGTGTGATAGTTAATACAGCACACTGCTATCAGACTGCTGACCAGTGTGTGAGAGTTAATACAGCGCACTGCTATCAGACTGCTGTCTGTGTGTGAGGGTTAATACAGCACACTGCTATCAGACTGCTGACTGAGTGTGAGGGTTAATACACCACACTGCTATCAGACTGCTGTCTGTGTGTGAGGGTTAATACAGCACACTGCTATCAGACTGCTGTCTGTGTGTGAGGGTTAATACAGCACACTGCTATCAGACTGCTGACTGTGTGTGAGGGTTAATACAGCACAGTGCTATCAGACTGCTGTCTGTGTGTGAGGGTTAATACAGCACACTGCTATCAGACTGCTGTCTGTGTGTGAGGGTTAATACAGCACACTGCTATCAGACTGCTATCTGTGTGTGAGGGCTAGTACACCACACTGCGATCAGACTGTTGACTGTGTGTGATAGTTAATACAGCACACTGCTATCAGACTGCTGACCAGTGTGTGAGAGTTAATACAGCGCACTGCTATCAGACTGCTGTCTGTGTGTGAGGGTTAATACAGCACACTGCTATCAGACTGCTGACTGAGTGTGAGGGTTAATACACCACACTGCTATCAGACTGCTGTCTGTGTGTGAGGGTTAATACAGCACACTGCTATCAGACTGCTGACTGTGTGTGAGGGTTAATACAGCACACTGCTATCACACTGCTGTCTGTGTGTGAGGGTTAATACAGCACACTGATATCAGACTGTTGTGTGTGTCTGAGGGTTAATACAACACACTGCTATCAGACTGCTGAGTGTGACTGAGGATTAATACAGCACACTGCTATCAGACTGCTGACTGTGTGTGAGGGTTAATCCAGCACACTGCTATCAGACTGCTGTCTGTGTATGAGGGTTAATACCGCACACTGCTATCAGACTGCTGTCTGTGTGTGAGGATTAATAGAACATGCTGCTATGAGACTGCTGACTGTGTGTGAGTGTGAATACAGCACACTGCTATCAGGCTGCTGTCTGTGTGCGAGGTTTAATATAGTACACTGCTATCACACTGCTGTCTGTGTGTGAGAGTTAATGCAGCTCAATACTATCAGACAGCTGTCTGTGTGTGAGGGTTAATACAGCACACTGCTATCAGACTGCTGTCTGTGTGTGAGGGTTAATACAGCACACTGCTATCAGACTGCTGTCTCTGTGTTTGAGGGTTATTACAGCACACTGCTATCAGACTGCAGACTGTGTGTGAGGGTTAAAGCAGCACACTTCTATCAGACTGCTGTCTGTGTGTGACGGTTAATACAGCACACTGCTATCAGACTGCTGTTTGTGTGTGAGGGTTAATACAGCACACTGCTATCAGACTACTGACTGTGTGTGAGTGTTAATACAACTCACTGCGATCAGACTGCTGTCTCTGTGTTTGAGGGTTATTACAGCAGACTGCTATCAGACAATTGACTTTGCGAGAGGGTTAATAAAGGACAATGCTCTCAGAAAGTTGACTTTGTGTAAGGGGTATTACTGCACACAGCGTTCAGACTGCTGTCTGTGTGTGAGGGTTAATACAGCACACTGCTATCAGACTGCTGTCTGTGTGTGAAGGTTAATACATCACATTGCTATCAGACTGCTGTATGTGCGTGAGGGTTAATACATCACATTGCTATCAGTCTGCTGTCTGTGTGTGAGTGTTAATACAGCACACTGCTATCAGGCTGCTGACTGAGTGTGAGGGTTAATACAGCACACTGCTATCAGACGGCTGACTGAGTGTGAGGGTTAATACAGCACACTGCTATCAGACTGGTGACTGTGTGTGAGGGTTAATACAGCACATTGCTGTCAGACTGCAGTGTGTGTGTGAGGGTTAATACAGCACACTGCTATCAGACTGCTGTCTGTGTGTGAGGATTAATATAGCATGCTGCTATCAGACTGTTGTTTGTGTGTGAGGGTTAATACAGCACACTGCTATCAGACTGCTGTCTGTGTATGAGGGTTATTACAGCACACTGCGATCAGACTGCTGACTGTGTGTGAGGGTTAATACAGCATAGTGCTATCAGACTGCTGTCTGTGTGTGAGGGTTAATACAGCACAGTGCTATCAGACTGCTGTCTGTGTATGAGGGTTAACACAGCACACTGCTATCAGACTGCTGTCTGTGTGTGAGGGTTAATACAGCACACTGCTATCAGACTGCTGACTGAGTGTGAGGGTTAATACACCACACTGCTATCAGACTGCTGTCTGTGTGTGAGGGTTAATACACCACACTGCTATCAGACTGCTGACTGTGTGTGAGGGTTAATACAGCACAGTTCTATCAGACTGCTGTCTGTGTATGAGGGTTAACACAGCACACTGCTATCAGACTGCTGTCTGTGTGTGAGGGTTAATACAGCACACTGCTATCAGACTGCTGACTGAGTGTGAGGGTTAATACACCACACTGCTATCAGACTGCTGTCTGTGTGTGAGCGTTAATACAGCACACTGCTATCAGACTGCTGACTGTGTGTGAGAGTTTATACAGCACAATGCTGTCAGACTGGTGTCTGTGTGTGAGGGTTAATACAGCACACTGCTATCAGACTGCTGACTGAGTGTGAGGTTTAATACAGCACACTGCTATCAGACTGCTGACTGTGTGTGAGTGTGAATACAGCACACTGCTATCAGACTGGTTTCTGTGAGTGAGGGTTAATACAGCACACTGCTATCAGATTGCTGTCTGTATGTGAGGGTTAATACAGCACACTGCTATCAGACTGCTTTCTGTGTGTGAGAGTTAATACAGCACACTGCTATCAGACTGCTGACTGTGTGTGAGCGTTTATACAGCACACTGCGATTAGAATGTTGACTGTGCGTGAGGGTTAATACAGCACATTGCTATCATAGTGCAGTCTGTGTGTGAGGGTTAATACAGCACACTGCTATCACACTGCTGACTGTGTGTGAGGGTTAATACAGCACACTGCTATCAGATTGCTGACTGTGTGTGAGAGTTAATACAGCACACTGCTATCAAACTGTTGACTGTGTGTGAGCGTTAATACAGCACACTGCTCTCAGACTGCTGTCTGTGTGTGAGCGTTAATACAGCACACTGCTATCAGACTGCTGTCTGTGTGTGAGGGTTAATGCATCACATTGCTCTCAGATTGCTGACTGTGTGTGAGGGTTAATCTAGCACACTGATATCAGACTGCTGACTGTGTGTGAGAGTTAATACAGCACACTGCTATCAGACTGCTGTCTGTGTGTCAGGTTTAATACAGCACACTGCTATCAGACTACTGTCTGTGTGTGAGCATTAATACAGCACACTGCTGTCAGACTGCTGTCTGTGTGTGAGGGTTAATACATCACATTGCTCTCAGATGGCTGACTGTGTGTGAGAGTTAATACAGCACACTGCTATCAGACTGCTGACTGTGTGTGAGTGTTAATACAGCACACTGCTATCAGACTGCTGACTGTGTGTGAGGTTTAATACTGCACACTGCTCTCTGACTGCTGACTTTGTGTGAGGGCTAGTACAGCACACTGCTATCAGACTGCTGTCTGTATGTGAGGGTTAATAGAGCACACTGCTATCAGACTGCTGTCTGTGTATGAGAGTTAATACAGCACACTGCTATCAGGCTGCTGACTGTGTGTGAGGGTTCATACAGCACACTGCGATCAGAATGTTGACTGTGCGTGAGGGTTAATACAGCACACTGCTATCAGACTGCTGACTGAGTGTGAGGGTTAATACAGCACACTGCTATCAGACTGCTGTCTCTGTGTGAGAGTTAATACAGCACACTGCTATCAGACTGCTGTCTGTGTGTGAGGGTTAATGCAGCACACTGCTATCAAACTGCTGACTGTGTGTGAGGGTTAATGCAGCACACTGCTATCAGACTGCTGTCTGTGTGTGAGGGTTAATGCAGCACATTTCTATCACACTGCTGTCTGTGTGTGAGAGTTAATACAGCACACTGCTATCAGACTGCTGACTGTGTGTGAGGGTTAATGCAGCACACTGCTATCAAACTGCTGACTGTGTGTGAGGGTTAATGCAGCACACTGCTATCAGATTGCTGTCTGTGTGTGAGGGTTAATACAGCACACTGCTATCAGACTGCTGTCTGTGTGTGAGGGTTAATGCAGCACAGTGCTATCAAACTGCTGACTGTGTGTGAGGGTTAATGCAGCACACTGCTATCAGACTGCTGTCTCTGTGTGAGCGTTAATACAGCACACTGCGATAAGACTGCTGATTGTGTGTGAGGGTTAATACAGCACACTGCTATCAGACTGCTGTCTGTGTGTGACGGTTAATGCATCACATTGCGATCAGACTGCTGTCTCTTTGTGACGTTTAAGACAGCACATTTCTATCAGACTGCTGTCTGTGTATGAGAGTTAATATAGCACACTGCTCTCACTCTGCTGTCTGAGTGTGAGTGTTAATACAGCACATAGCTATCACTCTGCTGTCTGTGTGTGAGGGTTAATAAAGCACACTGCGATCAGACTGCAGACTGTGTGTGAGGGTTAATACAGCACACTGCAATCAGACTGCTCTGTGTGTGAGGATTAATAGAACACACTGCTATCAGACTGCTGAATGTGACTGAGGGTTAATACAGCACACTGCTATCAGACTGCTGACTGTGTGTGAGGGTTAATACAGCACACTGCTATCAGACTGCTGACTGTGTGTGAGAGTTAATGCAGCACACTGCTATCAGTCTTCTGTCTGTGTGTGAGGGTTAATACAGCACACTGCTACCAGACTGTTGACTGAGTGTGAGGGTTAATACAGCACACTGCTCTCAGACTGCTGTCTATGTGTGAGGGTTAATACAGCACACTGCGATCAGACTGCTGTCTGTGTGTGAGCGTTAATACAGCACAGTGCGATCAGACTGCTGACTGTGTGTGAGGGTTAATGCAGCACACTGCTATCAAACTGCTGACTGTGTGTGAGCGTTAATACAGCACACTGCTCTCAGACTGCTGTCTGTGTGTGAGCGTTAATACAGCACACTGCTATCAGACTGCTGTCTGTGTGTGAGGGTTAATGCATCACATTGCTCTCAGATTGCTGACTGTGTGTGAGGGTTAATCTAGCACACTGATATCAGACTGCTGACTGTGTGTGAGAGTTAATACAGCACACTGCTATCAGACTGCTGTCTGTGTGTGAGGTTTAATACAGCACACTGCTATCAGACTACTGTCTGTGTGTGAGCATTAATACAGCACACTGCTGTCAGACTGCTGTCTGTGTGTGAGGGTTAATACATCACATTGCTCTCAGATGGCTGACTGTGTGTGAGAGTTAATACAGCACACTGCTATCAGACTGCTGACTGTGTGTGAGTGTTAATACAGCACACTGCTATCAGACTGCTGACTGTGTGTGAGGTTTAATACTGCACACTGCTATCAGACTGCTGTCGTTGCGAGAGTTAATACAACAGATTGCTATCAGACTGCTGACTGTGCGTGAGCGTTGATACCGCACACTGCTCTCTGACTGCTGACTTTGTGTGAGGGCTAGTACAGCACACTGCTATCAGACTGCTGTCTGTATGTGAGGGTTAATAGAGCACACTGCTATCAGACTGCTGTCTGTGTGTGAGAGTTAATACAGCACACTGCTATCAGGCTGCTGACTGTGTGTGAGGGTTCATACAGCACACTGCGATCAGAATGTTGACTGTGTGTGAGGGTTAATGCAGCACACTGCTATCAGATTGCTGTCTGTGTCTGAGAGTTAATACAGCACACTGCTATCAGACTGCTGTCTGTGTGTGAGGGTTAATGCAGCACATTTCTATCACACTGCTGTCTGTGTGTGAGAGTTAATACAGCACACTGCTATCAGACTGCTGACTGTGTGTGAGGGTTAATGCAGCACACTGCTATCAAACTGCTGACTGTGTGTGAGGGTTAATGCAGCACACTGCTATCAGATTGCTGTCTGTGTGTGAGGGTTAATACAGCACACTGCTATCAGACTGCTGTCTGTGTGTGAGGGTTAATGCAGCACACTGCTATCAAACTGCTGACTGTGTGTGAGGGTTAATGCAGCACACTGCTATCAGACTGCTGTCTCTGTGTGAGCGTTAATACAGCACACTGCGATAAGACTACTGATTGTGTGTGAGGGTTAATACAGCACACTGCTAACAGACTGCTGTCTGTGTGTGACGGTTAATGCATCACATTGCGATCAGACTGCTGTCTCTTTGTGACGTTTAAGACAGCACATTTCTATCAGACTGCTGTCTGTGGATGAGAGTTAATATAGCACACTGCTCTCACTCTGCTGTCTGTGTGTGAGTGTTAATACAGCACATAGCTATCACTCTGCTGTCTGTGTGTGAGGGTTAATAAAGCACACTGCGATCAGACTGCAGACTGTGAGTGAGGGTTAATACAGCACACTGCAATCAGACTGCTCTGTGTGTGAGGATTAATAGAACACACTGCTATCAGACTGCTGAATGTGACTGAGGGTTAATACAGCACACTGCTATCAGACTGCTGACTGTGTGTGAGGGTTAATACAGCACACTGCTATCAGACTGCTGACTGTGTGTGAGAGTTAATGCAGCACACTGCTATCAGTCTTCTGTCTGTGTGTGAGGGTTAATACAGCACACTGCTATCAGACTGCTGACTTTGTGTGAGGGTTAATGCAGCACACTGCTATCAGACTGCTGACTGTGTTGAGGGTCAATACAGCACTCTGCTATCAGACTGCTGTCTGTGTGTGAGGTTTAATACAGCACACTGCTATCAGACTGCTGACTGTGTGTGAGGTTTGATACAGCACACTGCGATCAGACTACTGTCTGTGTGTGAGCGTTAATACAGCACACTGCTATCAGACTGCTGACTGTGTGTGAGAGTTTATACAGCACAATGCTGTCAGACTGCTGTCTGTGTGTGAGGGTTAATACAGCACACTGCTATCAGACTGCTGACTGAGTGTGAGGTTTAATACAGCACACTGCTATCAGACTGCTGACTGTGTGTGAGAGTTAATACAGCACACTGCTATCAGACTGCTGACTGTGTGTGAGTGTGAATACAGCACACTGCTATCAGACTGGTTTCTGTGAGTGAGGGTTAATACAGCACACTGCTATCAGATTGCTGTCTGTATGTGAGGGTTAATACAGCACACTGCTATCAGACTGCTTTCTGTGTGTGAGAGTTAATACAGCACACTGCTATCAGACTGCTGACTGTGTGTGAGCGTTTATACAGCACACTGCGATTAGAATGTTGACTGTGCGTGAGGGTTAATACAGCACATTACTATCATAGTGCAGTCTGTGTGTGAGGGTTCATACAGCACACTGCTATCACACTGCTGACTGTGTGTAAGGGTTAATACAGCACACTGCTATCAGAGTGCTGTCTGTGTGTGAGGGTTAACACAGCACACTGCTATCAGATTGCTGACTGTGTGTGAGAGTTAATACAGCACACTGCTATCAAACTGTTGACTGAGTGTGAGGGTTAATACAGCACACTGCTCTCAGACTGCTGTCTATGTGTGAGGGTTAATACAGCACACTGCGATCAGACTGCTGTCTGTGTGTGAGCGTTAATACAGCACAGTGCGATCAGACTGCTGACTGTGTGTGAGGGTTAATGCAGCACACTGCTATCAAACTGCTGACTGTGTGTTAGCGTTAATACAGCACACTGCTCTCAGACTGCTGTCTGTGTGTGAGCGTTAATACAGCACACTGCTATCAGACTGCTGTCTGTGTGTGAGGGTTAATGCATCACATTGCTCTCAGATTGCTGACTGTGTGTGAGGGTTAATACAGCACACTGATATCAGACTGCTGACTGTGTGTGAGAGTTAATACAGCACACTGCTATCAGACTGCTGTCTGTGTGTGAGGTTTAATACAGCACACTGCTATCAGACTACTGTCTGTGTGTGAGCATTAATACAGCACACTGCTGTCAGACTGCTGTCTGTGTGTGAGGGTTAATACATCACATTGCTCTCAGATGGCTGACTGTGTGTGAGAGTTAATACAGCACACTGCTATCAGACTGCTGACTGTGTGTGAGTGTTAATACAGCACACTGCTATCAGACTGCTGACTGTGTGTGAGGTTTAATACTGCACACTGCTATCAGACTGCTGTCGTTGCGAGAGTTAATACAACAGATTGCTATCAGACTGCTGACTGTGCGTGAGCGTTGATACCGCACACTGCTCTCTGACTGCTGACTTTGTGTGAGGGCTAGTACAGCACACTGCTATCAGACTGCTGTCTGTATGTGAGGGTTAATAGAGCACACTGCTATCAGACTGCTGTCTGTGTGTGAGAGTTAATACAGCACACTGCTATCAGGCTGCTGACTGTGTGTGAGGGTTCATACAGCACACTGCGATCAGAATGTTGACTGTGTGTGAGGGTTAATGCAGCACACTGCTATCAGATTGCTGTCTGTGTCTGAGAGTTAATACAGCACACTGCTATCAGACTGCTGTCTGTGTGTGAGGGTTAATGCAGCACATTTCTATCACACTGCTGTCTGTGTGTGAGAGTTAATACAGCACACTGCTATCAGACTGCTGACTGTGTGTGAGGGTTAATGCAGCACACTGCTATCAAACTGCTGACTGTGTGTGAGGGTTAATGCAGCACACTGCTATCAGATTGCTGTCTGTGTGTGAGGGTTAATACAGCACACTGCTATCAGACTGCTGTCTGTGTGTGAGGGTTAATGCAGCACACTGCTATCAAACTGCTGACTGTGTGTGAGGGTTAATGCAGCACACTGCTATCAGACTGCTGTCTCTGTGTGAGCGTTAATACAGCACACTGCGATAAGACTACTGATTGTGTGTGAGGGTTAATACAGCACACTGCTAACAGACTGCTGTCTGTGTGTGACGGTTAATGCATCACATTGCGATCAGACTGCTGTCTCTTTGTGACGTTTAAGACAGCACATTTCTATCAGACTGCTGTCTGTGGATGAGAGTTAATATAGCACACTGCTCTCACTCTGCTGTCTGTGTGTGAGTGTTAATACAGCACATAGCTATCACTCTGCTGTCTGTGTGTGAGGGTTAATAAAGCACACTGCGATCAGACTGCAGACTGTGAGTGAGGGTTAATACAGCACACTGCAATCAGACTGCTCTGTGTGTGAGGATTAATAGAACACACTGCTATCAGACTGCTGAATGTGACTGAGGGTTAATACAGCACACTGCTATCAGACTGCTGACTGTGTGTGAGGGTTAATACAGCACACTGCTATCAGACTGCTGACTGTGTGTGAGAGTTAATGCAGCACACTGCTATCAGTCTTCTGTCTGTGTGTGAGGGTTAATACAGCACACTGCTATCAGACTGCTGACTTTGTGTGAGGGTTAATGCAGCACACTGCTATCAGACTGCTGACTGTGTTGAGGGTCAATACAGCACTCTGCTATCAGACTGCTGTCTGTGTGTGAGGTTTAATACAGCACACTGCTATCAGACTGCTGACTGTGTGTGAGGTTTGATACAGCACACTGCGATCAGACTACTGTCTGTGTGTGAGCGTTAATACAGCACACTGCTATCAGACTGCTGACTGTGTGTGAGAGTTTATACAGCACAATGCTGTCAGACTGCTGTCTGTGTGTGAGGGTTAATACAGCACACTGCTATCAGACTGCTGACTGAGTGTGAGGTTTAATACAGCACACTGCTATCAGACTGCTGACTGTGTGTGAGAGTTAATACAGCACACTGCTATCAGACTGCTGACTGTGTGTGAGTGTGAATACAGCACACTGCTATCAGACTGGTTTCTGTGAGTGAGGGTTAATACAGCACACTGCTATCAGATTGCTGTCTGTATGTGAGGGTTAATACAGCACACTGCTATCAGACTGCTTTCTGTGTGTGAGAGTTAATACAGCACACTGCTATCAGACTGCTGACTGTGTGTGAGCGTTTATACAGCACACTGCGATTAGAATGTTGACTGTGCGTGAGGGTTAATACAGCACATTACTATCATAGTGCAGTCTGTGTGTGAGGGTTCATACAGCACACTGCTATCACACTGCTGACTGTGTGTAAGGGTTAATACAGCACACTGCTATCAGAGTGCTGTCTGTGTGTGAGGGTTAACACAGCACACTGCTATCAGATTGCTGACTGTGTGTGAGAGTTAATACAGCACACTGCTATCAAACTGTTGACTGAGTGTGAGGGTTAATACAGCACACTGCTCTCAGACTGCTGTCTATGTGTGAGGGTTAATACAGCACACTGCGATCAGACTGCTGTCTGTGTGTGAGCGTTAATACAGCACAGTGCGATCAGACTGCTGACTGTGTGTGAGGGTTAATGCAGCACACTGCTATCAAACTGCTGACTGTGTGTTAGCGTTAATACAGCACACTGCTCTCAGACTGCTGTCTGTGTGTGAGCGTTAATACAGCACACTGCTATCAGACTGCTGTCTGTGTGTGAGGGTTAATGCATCACATTGCTCTC
Organism: Chiloscyllium punctatum; assembly: GCF_047496795.1. Classification (NCBI taxonomy): domain Eukaryota; kingdom Metazoa; phylum Chordata; class Chondrichthyes; order Orectolobiformes; family Hemiscylliidae; genus Chiloscyllium; species Chiloscyllium punctatum. The sequence continues at coordinate 67,720,955 of NC_092769.1, forward strand.
AGATTGCTGACTGTGTGTGAGGGTTAATACAGCACACTGATATCAGACTGCTGACTGTGTGTGAGAGTTAATACAGCACACTGCTATCAGACTGCTGTCTGTGTGTGAGGTTTAATACAGCACACTGCTATCAGACTACTGTCTGTGTGTGAGCATTAATACAGCACACTGCTGTCAGACTGCTGTCTGTGTGTGAGGGTTAATACATCACATTGCTCTCAGATGGCTGACTGTGTGTGAGAGTTAATACAGCACACTGCTATCAGACTGCTGACTGTGTGTGAGTGTTAATACAGCACACTGCTATCAGACTGCTGACTGTGTGTGAGGTTTAATACTGCACACTGCTATCAGACTGCTGTCGTTGCGAGAGTTAATACAACAGATTGCTATCAGACTGCTGACTGTGCGTGAGCGTTGATACCGCACACTGCTCTCTGACTGCTGACTTTGTGTGAGGGCTAGTACAGCACACTGCTATCAGACTGCTGTCTGTATGTGAGGGTTAATAGAGCACACTGCTATCAGACTGCTGTCTGTGTGTGAGGGTTAATACAGCACACTGCTATCAGGCTGCTGACTGTGTGTGAGGGTTCATACAGCACACTGCGATCAGAATGTTGACTGTGCGTGAGGGTTAATACAGCACACTGCTATCAGACTGCTGACTGAGTGTGAGGGTTAATACAGCACACTGCTATCAGACTGCTGTCTCTGTTTGAGAGTTAATACAGCACACTGCTATCAGACTGCTGTCTGTGTGTGAGGCTTAATGCAGCACACTGCTATCAAACTGCTGACTGTGTGTGAGGGTTAATGCAGCACACTGCTATCAGATTGCTGTCTGTGTGTGAGAGTTAATACAGCACACTGCTATCAGACTGCTGTCTGTGTGTGAGGGTTAATGCAGCACATTTCTATCACACTGCTGTCTGTGTGTGAGAGTTAATACAGCACACTGCTATCAGACTGCTGACTGTGTGTGAGGGTTAATGCAGCACACTGCTATCAAACTGCTGACTGTGTGTGAGGGTTAATGCAGCACACTGCTATCAGATTGCTGTCTGTGTGTGAGGGTTAATACAGCACACTGCTATCAGACTGCTGTCTGTGTGTGAGGGTTAATGCAGCACACTGCTATCAAACTGCTGACTGTGTGTGAGGGTTAATGCAGCACACTGCTATCAGACTGCTGTCTCTGTGTGAGCGTTAATACAGCACACTGCGATAAGACTACTGATTGTGTGTGAGGGTTAATACAGCACACTGCTATCAGACTGCTGACTGTGTGTGAGAGTTAATACAGCACACTGCTATCAGATTGCTGACTGTGCGTGAGGGTTAATACAGCACACTGCTCTCAGACTGCTGTCTATGTGTGAGGGTTAATACAGCACACTGCTATCAGACTGCTGACTGAGTGTGAGGTTTAATACACAACACTGCTATCAGACTGCTGACTGTGTGTGAGAGTTAATACAGCACACTGCTATCAGACTGCTGTCTGTGTGTGAGGGTTAATCCAGCACACTGCTCTCAGAAAATTGACTTTGTGTGAGGGGTATTCCAGCACACTGCGATCAGACTGCTGTCTGTGTGTGAGGATTATTAGAGCACACTGCTATCAGATTGTTGACTGTGTATGAGGATTAATACAGCACACTGCTATCAGACTGCTGACTGTGTGTGAGTTAATACTGCACACTGCTATCAGACTGCTGTCTGTGTGTGAGGTTTATTAGAGCACACTGCTATCAGATTGTTGACTGTGTATGAGGATTATTACAGCACACTGCTATCAGACTGCTGACTGTGTGTGAGTTAATACTGCACACTGCTATCAGACTGTGCAAGGGTTAATACAGCACACTGCTATCAGACTGCTGACTGTGTGAGAGGATTCATACAGCACACTGCTATCAGACTGCTGACTGTGTGAGAGGGTTCATACAGCACACTGCTATCAGACTGCTGACTGTGTGTGAGGGTTAATACAGCACACTGCTATCAGACTGCTGACTGTGTGTGAGGGTTAATACAGCACACTGCTATCATATCGCTGACTGTGTGTGAGTGTGAATACAGCACACCGCCCGCGATCAGACTACTGTCTGTGTATGAGAGTTAATGCTGCACACTGCTGTCAGACTGCTGTCTGTGTGTGGGCGTTAATATAGCACATTGCTATCAGACAGCTGTCTGTGTGTGAGGGTTAATACAGCACACTGCTGTCAGACTGCTGACTGTGACTGAGCGTTAATACAGCACACTACTATCAGACTGCTGTCTGCGCATGAGGGTTAATAGAGCACATTGCTATCAGACTGCTGACTGTGTATGAGGGTTAATACAGCACACTGCGATCAGACTGCTTACTGTGACTGAGCGTTAATACAGCACACTGCTTTCAGACTGCTGTCTGTGTGTGAGCGTTAATACAGCGCACTGCTATCAGACTGCTGTCTGTGTGTGAGGGTTAATACAGCACACTGCTGTCTGTGTGTGAGGGTTAATACAGCACACTGCTATCAGACTGCTGTCTGTGTGTGAGAGTTAATACAGCACACTGCTATCAGACTGCTGTCTGTGTGTGAGGGTGAATACAGCACACTGCTATCAGACTGATGTCTGTGTGTGAGGGTTAATACAGCACACTGCTGTCAGACTGCTTACTGTGACTGAACGTTAATACAGCACACTGCTATCAGACTGCTTACTGTGACTGAACGTTAATACAGCACACTGCTATCAGACTGCTGTCTGTGCATGAGGGTTAATACAGCACACTGCTATCAGACTGCTGACTGTCTGTGTGGGTTAATGCATGACACTGATTTCAGATTGCTGACTGTGTGTGAGGGTTAATTCAGCACACTGCTCTCTGACTGCTGACTTTGTGTGAGGGTTAATACAGCACACTGCTATCAGACTGCTGACTGTGTGTGAGGGTTCATACAGCACACTGCTATCAGACTGCTGACTGTGTGTGAGCGTTTATACAGCACACTGCGATCAGAATGTTGACTGTGCGTGAGGGTTAATACAGCACACTGCTATCAGAGTGCAGTCTGTGTGTGAGGGTTAATACAGCACACTGCTATCAGACTGCTGACTGTGTTTGAGGGTTGATACAGCACACTGCTATCAGACTGCTGACTGTGTGTGAGAGTTAATACAGCACACTGCTATCAGAGTGCAGTCTGTGTGTGAGGGTTAATACAGCACACTGCTATCAGACTGCTGACTGTGTTTGAGGGTTGATACAGCACACTGCTATCAGACTGCTGACTGTGTGTGAGGGTTAATACAGCACACTGCTCTCAGACTGCTGTCTATGTGTGAGGGTTAATACAGCACACTGCTATCAGACTGCTGACTGAGTGTGAGGGTTAATACAGCACACTGCTATCAGACTGCTGACTGTGCGTGAGAGTTAATACCGCACACTGCTATCAGATTGCTGTCTATGTGTGAGGGTTAATACAGCACACTGCTCTCAGACTGCTGTCTGCATGTGAGGGTTAATACAGCACACAGCTATCACTCTGCTGTCTGTGTGTGAGGGTTAATAAAGCACACTGCTATCAGACTGCTGACTGTGTGTGAGAGTTAATACAGCACACTGCTATCAGACTGCAGTCTGTGTATTAGGTCTAATACAGCACACTGCTATGAGACTGCTGTCTGTGTGTGAGGGTTAATACAGCACACTGCTGTCAGACTGCTGTCTGTGTGTGAGGGTCAATACAGCACACTGCTATCATACTGCTGACTGTGTGTGAGGGTTAATACAGCACACTGCTATCAGACTGCTGTCTGTACGTGAGGGTTAATACAGCACACTGCTATCATATCGCTGACTGTGTGTGGATGTTAATACAGCACACCGCCCGCGATCAGACTACTGTCTGTGTATGAGAGTTAATACTGCACACTGCTGTCAGACTGCTGTCTGTGTGTGGGCGTTAATATAGCACATTGCTATCAGACTGCTGTCTGTGTGTGAGGGTTAATACAGCACACTGCTGTCAGACTGCTGACTGTGACTGAGCGTTAATACAGCACATTGCTATCAGACTGCTGACTGTGTATGAGGGTTAATACAGCACACTGCGATCAGACTGCTTACTGTGACTGAGCGTTAATACAGCACACTGCTATCAGACTGCTGTCTGTGTGTGAGCGTTAATACAGCACACTGCTATCAGACTGCTGTCTGTGTGTGAGGGTTAATACAGCACACTGCTATCAGACTGCTGTCTGTGTGTGAGGGTTAAGACAGCACACTGCTATCAGACTGCTGTCTGTGTGTGAGGGTTAAGACAGCACACTGCTATCAGACTGCTGTCTGTGTGTGAGGGTTAATACAGCACACTGCTATCAGACTGCTGTCTGTGTGTGAGGGTTAATACAGCACACTGCTATCAGACTGCTGTCTGTATGTGAGGGTTAATACAGCACACTGCTGTCAGACTGCTTACTGTGACTGAGCGTTAATACAGCACACTGCTATCAGACTGCTGTCTGTGCATGAGGGTTAAGACAACACACTGCTATCAGACTGCTGACTGTGTGTGTGGGTTAATACATGACACTGATTTCAGATTGCTGACTGTGTGTGAGGGTTAATACAGCACACTGTTATCAGACTGCTGACTGTGTGTGAGGGTTCATACAGCACACTGCTATCAGACTGCTGACTGTGTGTGAGTGTTTATACAGCACACTGCGATCAGAATGTTTACTGTGCGTGAGGGTTAATACAGCACACTGCTATCAGAGTGCAGTCTGTGTGTGAGGGTTAATACAGCACACTGCTATCAGAGTGCAGTCTGTCTGTGAGGGTTAATACAGCACACTGCTATCAGACTGCTGTCTGTGTGTGAGGGTTAACACAGCACACTGCTATCAGATTGCTGACTGTGTGTGAGAGTTAATACAGCACACTGCTATCAAACTGTTGACTGAGTGTGAGGGTTAATACAGCACACTGCTCTCAGACTGCTGTCTATGTGTGAGGGTTAATACAGCACACTGCGATCAGACTGCTGTCTGTGTGTGAGCGTTAATACAGCACAGTGCGATCAGACTGCTGACTGTGTGTGAGGGTTAATGCAGCACACTGCTATCAAACTGCTGACTGTGTGTTAGCGTTAATACAGCACACTGCTCTCAGACTGCTGTCTGTGTGTGAGCGTTAATACAGCACACTGCTATCAGACTGCTGTCTGTGTGTGAGGGTTAATGCATCACATTGCTCTCAGATTGCTGACTGTGTGTGAGGGTTAATACAGCACACTGATATCAGACTGCTGACTGTGTGTGAGAGTTAATACAGCACACTGCTATCAGACTGCTGTCTGTGTGTGAGGTTTAATACAGCACACTGCTATCAGACTACTGTCTGTGTGTGAGCATTAATACAGCACACTGCTGTCAGACTGCTGTCTGTGTGTGAGGGTTAATACATCACATTGCTCTCAGATGGCTGACTGTGTGTGAGAGTTAATACAGCACACTGCTATCAGACTGCTGACTGTGTGTGAGTGTTAATACAGCACACTGCTATCAGACTGCTGACTGTGTGTGAGGTTTAATACTGCACACTGCTATCAGACTGCTGTCGTTGCGAGAGTTAATACAACAGATTGCTATCAGACTGCTGACTGTGCGTGAGCGTTGATACCGCACACTGCTCTCTGACTGCTGACTTTGTGTGAGGGCTAGTACAGCACACTGCTATCAGACTGCTGTCTGTATGTGAGGGTTAATAGAGCACACTGCTATCAGACTGCTGTCTGTGTGTGAGGGTTAATACAGCACACTGCTATCAGGCTGCTGACTGTGTGTGAGGGTTCATACAGCACACTGCGATCAGAATGTTGACTGTGCGTGAGGGTTAATACAGCACACTGCTATCAGACTGCTGACTGAGTGTGAGGGTTAATACAGCACACTGCTATCAGACTGCTGTCTCTGTTTGAGAGTTAATACAGCACACTGCTATCAGACTGCTGTCTGTGTGTGAGGCTTAATGCAGCACACTGCTATCAAACTGCTGACTGTGTGTGAGGGTTAATGCAGCACACTGCTATCAGATTGCTGTCTGTGTGTGAGAGTTAATACAGCACACTGCTATCAGACTGCTGTCTGTGTGTGAGGGTTAATGCAGCACATTTCTATCACACTGCTGTCTGTGTGTGAGAGTTAATACAGCACACTGCTATCAGACTGCTGACTGTGTGTGAGGGTTAATGCAGCACACTGCTATCAAACTGCTGACTGTGTGTGAGGGTTAATGCAGCACACTGCTATCAGATTGCTGTCTGTGTGTGAGGGTTAATACAGCACACTGCTATCAGACTGCTGTCTGTGTGTGAGGGTTAATGCAGCACACTGCTATCAAACTGCTGACTGTGTGTGAGGGTTAATGCAGCACACTGCTATCAGACTGCTGTCTCTGTGTGAGCGTTAATACAGCACACTGCGATAAGACTACTGATTGTGTGTGAGGGTTAATACAGCACACTGCTATCAGACTGCTGTCTGTGTGTGACGGTTAATGCATCACATTGCGATCAGACTGCTGTCTCATTGTGACGTTTAAGACAGCACATTTCTATCAGACTGCTGTCTGTGTATGAGAGTTAATATAGCACACTGCTCTCACTCTGCTGTCTGTGTGTGAGTGTTAATACAGCACATAGCTCTCACTCTGCTGTCTGTGTGTGAGGGTTAATAAAGCACACTGCGATCAGACTGCAGACTGTGTGTGACGGTTAATACAGCGCACTGCAATCAGACTGCTCTGTGTGTGAGGATTAATAGAACACACTGCTATCAGACTGCTGAATGTGACTGAGGGTTAATACAGCACACTGCTATCAGACTGCTGACTGTGTGTGAGAGTTAATACACCACACTGCTATCAGACTGCTGTCTGTGTGTGAGGGTTAATACAGCACACTGCTATCATACTGCTGTCTGTGTGTGAGGGTTAATACAGCACACTGCTATCATACTGCTGTCTATGTGTGAGGGTTAATACAGCACACTGCGATCAGACTGCAGTCTGTGTGTGAGGGTTAATGGAGCACACTGCTATCAGATTGCTGTGTGTGTGTGAGGTTTAATACAGCACGCTGCTATCAGACTGCTGACTGAGTGTGAGGGTTAATACAGCATACTGCTATCAGACTGCTGTCTCTGTGTGAGAGTTAATACAGCACACTGCTATCAGACTGCTGTCTGTGTGTGAGAGTTAATACAGCACACTGGTATCAGACTGCTGAATGTGCGTGAAGTTTAATACAGCACACTGCTATCAGACTGCTGGCTGTGTGTGTGCGTTAATATAGCACATTGCTATCAGACTGCTGTTGTTGCGAGGGTTAATACAACAGATTGCTATCAGACTGCTGACTGTGTATGAGGTTTAATTCAGCACACTGCTATCAGACTGCTGTCTGTGTGTCAGGGTCAATACAGCACACTGCTATCAGACTGCTGACTGTGTGTGAGAGTTAATACAGCACACTGCTATCAGATTGCTGACTGTGCGTGAGGGTTAATACAGCACACTGCTCTCAGACTGCTGTCTATGTGTGAGGGTTAATACAGCACACTGCTATCAGACTGCTGACTGAGTGTGAGGTTTAATACACAACACTGCTATCAGACTGCTGACTGTGTGTGAGAGTTAATACAGCACACTGCTATCAGACTGCTGACTGAGTGTGAGGTTTAATACACAACACTGCTATCAGACTGCTGTCTGTGTATGAGGGTTAATACACCACACTGCTATCAGACTGCTGTCTGTGTGTGAGGGTTAATCCAGCACACTGCTCTCAGAAAATTGACTTTGTGTGAGGGGTATTCCAGCACACTGCGATCAGACTGCTGTCTGTGTGTGAGGATTATTAGAGCACACTGCTATCAGATTGTTGACTGTGTATGAGGATTAATACAGCACACTGCTATCAGACTGCTGACTGTGTGTGAGTTAATACTGCACACTGCTATCAGACTGCTGTCTGTGTGTGAGGTTTATTAGAGCACACTGCTATCAGATTGTTGACTGTGTATGAGGATTATTACAGCACACTGCTATCAGACTGCTGACTGTGTGTGAGTTAATACTGCACACTGCTATCAGACTGTGCAAGGGTTAATACAGCACACTGCTATCAGACTGCTGACTGTGTGAGAGGATTCATACAGCACACTGCTATCAGACTGCTGACTGTGTGAGAGGGTTCATACAGCACACTGCTATCAGACTGCTGACTGTGTGTGAGGGTTAATACAGCACACTGCTATCAGACTGCTGACTGTGTGTGAGGGTTAATACAGCACACTGCTATCATATCGCTGACTGTGTGTGAGTGTGAATACAGCACACCGCCCGCGATCAGACTACTGTCTGTGTATGAGAGTTAATGCTGCACACTGCTGTCAGACTGCTGTCTGTGTGTGGGCGTTAATATAGCACATTGCTATCAGACAGCTGTCTGTGTGTGAGGGTTAATACAGCACACTGCTGTCAGACTGCTGACTGTGACTGAGCGTTAATACAGCACACTGCTATCAGACTGCTGTCTGCGCATGAGGGTTAATAGAGCACATTGCTATCAGACTGCTGACTGTGTATGAGGGTTAATACAGCACACTGCGATCAGACTGCTTACTGTGACTGAGCGTTAATACAGCACACTGCTTTCAGACTGCTGTCTGTGTGTGAGCGTTAATACAGCGCACTGCTATCAGACTGCTGTCTGTGTGTGAGGGTTAATACAGCACACTGCTATCAGACTGCTGTCTGTGTGTGAGGGTTAATACAGCACACTGCTATCAGACTGCTGTCTGTGTGTGAGGGTTAAGACAGCACACTGCTATCAGACTGCTGTGTGTGTGTGAGAGTTAATACAGCACACTGCTATCAGACTGCTGTCTGTGTGTGAGGGTGAATACAGCACACTGCTGTCAGACTGATGTCTGTGTGTGAGGGTTAATACAGCACACTGCTGTCAGACTGCTTACTGTGACTGAACGTTAATACAGCACACTGCTATCAGACTGCTTACTGTGACTGAACGTTAATACAGCACACTGCTATCAGACTGCTGTCTGTGCATGAGGGTTAATACAGCACACTGCTATCAGACTGCTGACTGTCTGTGTGGGTTAATGCATGACACTGATTTCAGATTGCTGACTGTGTGTGAGGGTTAATTCAGCACACTGCTCTCTGACTGCTGACTTTGTGTGAGGGTTAATACAGCACACTGCTATCAGACTGCTGACTGTGTGTGAGGGTTCATACAGCACACTGCTATCAGACTGCTGACTGTGTGTGAGCGTTTATACAGCACACTGCGATCAGAATGTTGACTGTGCGTGAGGGTTAATACAGCACACTGCTATCAGAGTGCAGTCTGTGTGTGAGGGTTAATACAGCACACTGCTATCAGACTGCTGACTGTGTTTGAGGGTTGATACAGCACACTGCTATCAGACTGCTGACTGTGTGTGAGAGTTAATACAGCACATTGCTATCAGATTGCTGACAGTGCGTGAGGATTAATACAGCACACTGCTCTCAGACTGCTGTCTATGTGTGAGGGTTAATACAGCACACTGCTATCAGACTGCTGACTGAGTGTGAGGGTTAATACAGCACACTGCTATCAGACTGCTGACTGTGCGTGAGAGTTAATACCGCACACTGCTATCAGATTGCTGTCTATGTGTGAGGGTTAATACAGCACACTGCTCTCAGACTGCTGTCTGCATGTGAGGGTTAATACAGCACACAGCTATCACTCTGCTGTCTGTGTGTGAGGGTTAATAAAGCACACTGCTATCAGACTGCTGACTGTGTGTGAGAGTTAATACAGCACACTGCTATCAGACTGCAGTCTGTGTATTAGGTCTAATACAGCACACTGCTATGAGACTGCTGTCTGTGTGTGAGGGTTAATACAGCACACTGCTGTCAGACTGCTGTCTGTGTGTGAGGGTCAATACAGCACACTGCTATCATACTGCTGACTGTGTGTGAGGGTTAATACAGCACACTGCTATCAGACTGCTGTCTGTACGTGAGGGTTAATACAGCACACTGCTATCATATCGCTGACTGTGTGTGGATGTTAATACAGCACACCGCCCGCGATCAGACTACTGTCTGTGTATGAGAGTTAATACTGCACACTGCTGTCAGACTGCTGTCTGTGTGTGGGCGTTAATATAGCACATTGCTATCAGACTGCTGTCTGTGTGTGAGGGTTAATACAGCACACTGCTGTCAGACTGCTGACTGTGACTGAGCGTTAATACAGCACATTGCTATCAGACTGCTGACTGTGTATGAGGGTTAATACAGCACACTGCGATCAGACTGCTTACTGTGACTGAGCGTTAATACAGCACACTGCTATCAGACTGCTGTCTGTGTGTGAGCGTTAATACAGCACACTGCTATCAGACTGCTGTCTGTGTGTGAGGGTTAATACAGCACACTGCTATCAGACTGCTGTCTGTGTGTGAGGGTTAAGACAGCACACTGCTATCAGACTGCTGTCTGTGTGTGAGGGTTAAGACAGCACACTGCTATCAGACTGCTGTCTGTGTGTGAGGGTTAATACAGCACACTGCTATCAGACTGCTGTCTGTGTGTGAGGGTTAATACAGCACACTGCTATCAGACTGCTGTCTGTATGTGAGGGTTAATACAGCACACTGCTGTCAGACTGCTTACTGTGACTGAGCGTTAATACAGCACACTGCTATCAGACTGCTGTCTGTGCATGAGGGTTAAGACAACACACTGCTATCAGACTGCTGACTGTGTGTGTGGGTTAATACATGACACTGATTTCAGATTGCTGACTGTGTGTGAGGGTTAATACAGCACACTGTTATCAGACTGCTGACTGTGTGTGAGGGTTCATACAGCACACTGCTATCAGACTGCTGACTGTGTGTGAGTGTTTATACAGCACACTGCGATCAGAATGTTTACTGTGCGTGAGGGTTAATACAGCACACTGCTATCAGAGTGCAGTCTGTGTGTGAGGGTTAATACAGCACACTGCTATCAGAGTGCAGTCTGTCTGTGAGGGTTAATACAGCACACTGCTATCAGACTGCTGACTGTGTGTGAGAGTTAATACAGCACACTGCTGTCAGACTGCTGACTGTGTGTGAGGTTTAACACAGCACACTGCTATCAGACTGCTGACTGAGTGTGACGGTTAATGCAGCACACTGCTATCAGACTGCTGACTGTGTGTGAGGGTTAATACAGCACACTGCTATCAGACTGCTGACTGTGCGTGAGGGTTAATACAGCACACTGCTATCAGACTGCTGTCTGTGTGTGAGGGTTAATACAGCACACTGCTATCAGACTGCTGTCTGTGTGTGAGCGTTAATACAGCACACTGATATCAGACTGCTGACTGTATGTGAGGGTTAATACAGCACACTGCGATCAGACTACTGATTGTGTGTGAGGGTTCATACAGCACACTGCTATCAGACTGCTGACTGTGTGTGAGGGTTAATACAGCACACTGCTATCAGACTGCTGACTGTGTGTGAGGGTTAATACAGAAACACTGCTATCGGACTGCTGACGGTGTGTGAGGGTTAATACAGCACACTGCTATCAGACTGCTGTCTGTGTGTGAGCGTTAATACAGCACACTGCTATCAGACTGCTGACTGTGTGTGAGCGTTAATACAGCACACTGCGATCAGACTACTGATTGTGTGTGAGGGTTCATACAGCACACTGCTATCAGACTGCTGACTGTGTGTGAGGGTTAATACAGCACACTGCTATCAGACTGCTGACTGTGTGTGAGGGTTAATACAGAAACACTGCTATCGGACTGCTGACGGTGTGTGAGGGTTAATACAGCACACAGCTATCAGACTGCTGACGGTGTGTGAGGGTTAATACAGCACACTGCTATCAGACTGCATTGTGTGTGAGGTTTCATACAGCACACTGCTATCAGACTGCTGACTGAGTGTGAGGTTTAATACAGCACACTGCTATCAGACTGCTAACTGTGTGTGAGAGTTAATACAGCACACTGCTATCAGACTGCTGACTGTGTGTGAGAGTTAATACAGCACACTGCTATCAGACTGCTGTCTGTGTGTGAGGGTTAATGCATCACATTGCTCTCAGATTGCTGTCTGTGTGTGAGGTTTAATACAGCACACTGCTATCAGACTACTGTCTGTGTGTGAGCGTTAATACAGCACACTGCTGTCAGACTGCTGTCTGTGTGTGAGGGTTAATGCATCACATTGCTCTCAGACTGCTGTCTGTGTGTGAGAGTTAATACAGCACAATGCTATCAGACTGCTGTCTGTGTGTGAGCGTTAATACAGCACACTGCTATCAGACTGCTGACTGTGTGTGAGAGTTAATACAGCACACTGCTCTCAGACTGCTGTTGTTGTGAGGGTTAATACAACAGATTGCTATCAGACTGCTGACTGTGTGTGAGCATTGATACAGCACACTGCTATCAGACTGCTGTCTGTGTGTGAGAGTTAATACAGCACACTGCTATCAGATTGCTGACGGTGTGTCAGGGTCAATACAGCATACTGCTATCAGACTGCTGACTGTGTGTGAGGGTTAATGCAGCACACTGCTATCAGACTGCTGACTGTGTGTGAGGGTTAATACAGCACACTGCTATCAGACTGCTGTCTGCGTGTGACGGTTAATACAGCACCCTGCTATCAGACTGCTGACTGTGTGTGAGGGTTAATGCAGCACACTGCTGTCAGACTGCTGACTGTGTGTGAGGTTTAACACAGCACATTGCTATCAGACTGCTGTCTGTGTGTGAGGGTTCATACAGCACACTGCTATCAGACTGCTGACTGTGTGTGAGAGTTAATACAGCACACTGCTATCAGACTGCTGTCTGTGTGTGAGGTTTAATACAGCACACTGCTATCAGACTACTGTCTGTGTGTGAGCATTAATACAGCACACTACTGTCAGACTGCTGTCTGTGTGTGAGGGTTAATACATCACATTGCTCTCAGATGGCTGACTGTGTGTGAGTGTTAATACAGCACACTGCTATCAGACTGCTGACTGTGTGTGAGGTTTAATACTGCACACTGCTATCAGACTGCTGTCGTTGCGAGAGTTAATACAACAGATTGCTATCAGACTGCTGACTGTGCGTGAGCGTTGATACCGCACACTGCTCTCTGACTGCTGACTTTGTGTGAGGGCTAGTACAGCACACTGCTATCAGACTGCTGTCTGTATGTGAGGGTTAATAGAGCACACTGCTATCAGACTGCTGTCTGTGTGTGAGAGTTAATACAGCACACTGCTATCAGGCTGCTGACTGTGTGTGAGGGTTCATACAGCACACTGCGATCAGAATGTTGACTGTGCGTGAGGGTTAATACAGCACACTGCTATCAGACTGCTGACTGAGTGTGAGGGTTAATACAGCACACTGCTATCAGACTGCTGTCTCTGTGTGAGCGTTAATACAGCACACTGCGATCAGACTGCTGTCTGTGTGTGAGGGTTAATGCAGCACACTGCTATCAAACTGCTGACTGTGTGTGAGGGTTAATGCAGCACACTGCTATCAGATTGCTGTCTGTGTGTGAGAGTTAATACAGCACACTGCTATCAGACTGCTGTCTGTGTGTGAGGGTTAATGCAGCACATTTCTATCACACTGCTGTCTGTGTGTGAGAGTTAATACAGCACACTGCTATCAGACTGCTGACTGTGTGTGAGGGTTCATACAGCACACTGCGATCAGAATGTTGACTGTGCGTGAGGGTTAATACAGCACACTGCTATCAGACTGCTGACTGAGTGTGAGGGTTAATACAGCACACTGCTATCAGACTGCTGTCTCTGTTTGAGAGTTAATACAGCACACTGCTATCAGACTGCTGTCTGTGTGTGAGGCTTAATGCAGCACACTGCTATCAAACTGCTGACTGTGTGTGAGGGTTAATGCAGCACACTGCTATCAGATTGCTGTCTGTGTGTGAGAGTTAATACAGCACACTGCTATCAGACTGCTGTCTGTGTGTGAGGGTTAATGCAGCACATTTCTATCACACTGCTGTCTGTGTGTGAGAGTTAATACAGCACACTGCTATCAGACTGCTGACTGTGTGTGAGGGTTAATGCAGCACACTGCTATCAAACTGCTGACTGTGTGTGAGGGTTAATGCAGCACACTGCTATCAGATTGCTGTCTGTGTGTGAGGGTTAATACAGCACACTGCTATCAGACTGCTGTCTGTGTGTGAGGGTTAATGCAGCACACTGCTATCAAACTGCTGACTGTGTGTGAGGGTTAATGCAGCACACTGCTATCAGACTGCTGTCTCTGTGTGAGCGTTAATACAGCACACTGCGATAAGACTACTGATTGTGTGTGAGGGTTAATACAGCACACTGCTATCAGACTGCTGTCTGTGTGTGACGGTTAATGCATCACATTGCGATCAGACTATTGTCTCATTGTGACGTTTAAGACAGCACATTTCTATCAGACTGCTGTCTGTGTATGAGAGTTAATATAGCACACTGCTCTCACTCTGCTGTCTGTGTGTGAGTGTTAATACAGCACATAGCTCTCACTCTGCTGTCTGTGTGTGAGGGTTAATAAAGCACACTGCGATCAGACTGCAGACTGTGTGTGACGGTTAATACAGCGCACTGCAATCAGACTGCTCTGTGTGTGAGGATTAATAGAACACACTGCTATCAGACTGCTGAATGTGACTGAGGGTTAATACAGCACACTGCTATCAGACTGCTGACTGTGTGTGAGAGTTAATACACCACACTGCTATCAGACTGCTGTCTGTGTGTGAGGGTTAATACAGCACACTGCTATCATACTGCTGTCTATGTGTGAGGGTTAATACAGCACACTGCGATCAGACTGCAGTCTGTGTGTGAGGGTTAATGGAGCACACTGCTATCAGATTGCTGTGTGTGTGTGAGGTTTAATACAGCACGCTGCTATCATACTGCTGTCTGTGTGTGAGGGTTAATACAGCACACTGCTATCATACTGCTGTCTATGTGTGAGGGTTAATACAGCACACTGCGATCAGACTGCAGTCTGTGTGTGAGGGTTAATGGAGCACACTGCTATCAGATTGCTGTGTGTGTGTGAGGTTTAATACAGCACACTGCTATCATACTGCTGTCTGTGTGTGAGGGTTAATACAGCACACTGCTATCATACTGCTGTCTATGTGTGAGGGTTAATACAGCACACTGCGATCAGACTGCAGTCTGTGTGTGAGGGTTAATGGAGCACACTGCTATCAGATTGCTGTGTGTGTGTGAGGTTTAATACAGCACGCTGCTATCAGACTGCTGACTGAGTGTGAGGGTTAATACAGCATACTGCTATCAGACTGCTGTCTCTGTGTGAGAGTTAATACAGCACACTGCTATCAGACTGCTGTCTGTGTGTGAGAGTTAATACAGCACACTGGTATCAGACTGCTGAATGTGCGTGAAGTTTAATACAGCACACTGCTATCAGACTGCTGGCTGTGTGTGTGCGTTAATATAGCACATTGCTATCAGACTGCTGTTGTTGCGAGGGTTAATACAACAGATTGCTATCAGACTGCTGACTGTGTGTGAGCATTGATACAGCGCACTGAGATCAGACTGCTGACTGTGTATGAGGTTTAATTCAGCACACTGCTATCAGACTGCTGTCTGTGTGTCAGGGTCAATACAGCACACTGCTATCAGACTGCTGACTGTGTGTGAGAGTTAATACAGCACACTGCTATCAGATTGCTGACTGTGCGTGAGGGTTAATACAGCACACTGCTCTCAGACTGCTGTCTATGTGTGAGGGTTAATACAGCACACTGCTATCAGACTGCTGACTGAGTGTGAGGTTTAATACACAACACTGCTATCAGACTGCTGACTGTGTGTGAGAGTTAATACAGTACACTGCTATCAGACTGCTGTCTGTGTGTGAGGGTTAATCCAGCACACTGCTCTCAGAAAATTGACTTTGTGTGAGGGGTATTCCAGCACACTGCGATCAGACTGCTGTCTGTGTGTGAGGATTATTAGAGCACACTGCTATCAGATTGTTGACTGTGTATGAGGATTAATACAGCACACTGCTATCAGACTGCTGACTGTGTGTGAGTTAATACTGCACACTGCTATCAGACTGCTGTCTGTGTGTGAGGTTTATTAGAGCACACTGCTATCAGATTGTTGACTGTGTATGAGGATTATTACAGCACACTGCTATCAGACTGCTGACTGTGTGTGAGTTAATACTGCACACTGCTATCAGACTGTGCAAGGGTTAATACAGCACACTGCTATCAGACTGCTGACTGTGTGAGAGGATTCATACAGCACACTGCTATCAGACTGCTGACTGTGTGAGAGGGTTCATACAGCACACTGCTATCAGACTGCTGACTGTGTGTGAGGGTTAATACAGCACACTGCTATCAGACTGCTGACTGTGTGTGAGGGTTAATACAGCACACTGCTATCATATCGCTGACTGTGTGTGAGTGTGAATACAGCACACCGCCCGCGATCAGACTACTGTCTGTGTATGAGAGTTAATGCTGCACACTGCTGTCAGACTGCTGTCTGTGTGTGGGCGTTAATATAGCACATTGCTATCAGACAGCTGTCTGTGTGTGAGGGTTAATACAGCACACTGCTGTCAGACTGCTGACTGTGACTGAGCGTTAATACAGCACACTGCTATCAGACTGCTGTCTGCGCATGAGGGTTAATAGAGCACATTGCTATCAGACTGCTGACTGTGTATGAGGGTTAATACAGCACACTGCGATCAGACTGCTTACTGTGACTGAGCGTTAATACAGCACACTGCTTTCAGACTGCTGTCTGTGTGTGAGCGTTAATACAGCGCACTGCTATCAGACTGCTGTCTGTGTGTGAGGGTTAATACAGCACACTGCTATCAGACTGCTGTCTGTGTGTGAGGGTTAATACAGCACACTGCTATCAGACTGCTGTCTGTGTGTGAGGGTTAAGACAGCACACTGCTATCAGACTGCTGTGTGTGTGTGAGAGTTAATACAGCACACTGCTATCAGACTGCTGTCTGTGTGTGAGGGTGAATACAGCACACTGCTATCAGACTGATGTCTGTGTGTGAGGGTTAATACAGCACACTGCTGTCAGACTGCTTACTGTGACTGAACGTTAATACAGCACACTGCTATCAGACTGCTTACTGTGACTGAACGTTAATACAGCACACTGCTATCAGACTGCTGTCTGTGCATGAGGGTTAATACAGCACACTGCTATCAGACTGCTGACTGTCTGTGTGGGTTAATGCATGACACTGATTTCAGATTGCTGACTGTGTGTGAGGGTTAATTCAGCACACTGCTCTCTGACTGCTGACTTTGTGTGAGGGTTAATACAGCACACTGCTATCAGACTGCTGACTGTGTGTGAGGGTTCATACAGCACACTGCTATCGGACTGCTGACTGTGTGTGAGCGTTTATACAGCACACTGCGATCAGAATGTTGACTGTGCGTGAGGGTTAATACAGCACACTGCTATCAGAGTGCAGTCTGTGTGTGAGGGTTAATACAGCACACTGCTATCAGACTGCTGACTGTGTTTGAGGGTTGATACAGCACACTGCTATCAGACTGCTGACTGTGTGTGAGAGTTAATACAGCACATTGCTATCAGATTGCTGACAGTGCGTGAGGATTAATACAGCACACTGCTCTCAGACTGCTGTCTATGTGTGAGGGTTAATACAGCACACTGCTATCAGACTGCTGACTGAGTGTGAGGGTTAATACAGCACACTGCTATCAGACTGCTGACTGTGCGTGAGAGTTAATACCGCACACTGCTATCAGATTGCTGTCTATGTGTGAGGGTTAATACAGCACACTGCTCTCAGACTGCTGTCTGCATGTGAGGGTTAATACAGCACACAGCTATCACTCTGCTGTCTGTGTGTGAGGGTTAATAAAGCACACTGCTATCAGACTGCTGACTGTGTGTGAGAGTTAATACAGCACACTGCTATCAGACTGCAGTCTGTGTATTAGGTCTAATACAGCACACTGCTATGAGACTGCTGTCTGTGTGTGAGGGTTAATACAGCACACTGCTGTCAGACTGCTGTCTGTGTGTGAGGGTCAATACAGCACACTGCTATCATACTGCTGACTGTGTGTGAGGGTTAATACAGCACACTGCTATCAGACTGCTGTCTGTACGTGAGGGTTAATACAGCACACTGCTATCATATCGCTGACTGTGTGTGGATGTTAATACAGCACACCGCCCGCGATCAGACTACTGTCTGTGTATGAGAGTTAATACTGCACACTGCTGTCAGACTGCTGTCTGTGTGTGGGCGTTAATATAGCACATTGCTATCAGACTGCTGTCTGTGTGTGAGGGTTAATACAGCACACTGCTGTCAGACTGCTGACTGTGACTGAGCGTTAATACAGCACATTGCTATCAGACTGCTGACTGTGTATGAGGGTTAATACAGCACACTGCGATCAGACTGCTTACTGTGACTGAGCGTTAATACAGCACACTGCTATCAGACTGCTGTCTGTGTGTGAGCGTTAATACAGCACACTGCTATCAGACTGCTGTCTGTGTGTGAGGGTTAATACAGCACACTGCTATCAGACTGCTGTCTGTGTGTGAGGGTTAAGACAGCACACTGCTATCAGACTGCTGTCTGTGTGTGAGGGTTAAGACAGCACACTGCTATCAGACTGCTGTCTGTGTGTGAGGGTTAATACAGCACACTGCTATCAGACTGCTGTCTGTGTGTGAGGGTTAATACAGCACACTGCTATCAGACTGATGTCTGTGTGTGAGGGTTAATACAGCACACTGCTGTCAGACTGCTTACTGTGACTGAACGTTAATACAGCACACTGCTATCAGACTGCTGTCTGTGCATGAGGGTTAATACAGCACACGGCTATCAGACTGCTGACTGTCTGTGTGGGTTAATGCATGACACTGATTTCAGATTGCTGACTGTGTGTGAGGGTTAATTCAGCACACTGCTCTCTGGCTGCTGACTTTGTGTGAGGGTTAATACAGCACACTGCTATCAGACTGCTGACTGTGTGTGAGGGTTCATACAGCACACTGCTATCAGACTGCTGACTGTGTGTGAGCGTTTATACAGCACACTGCGATCAGAATGTTGACTGTGCGTGAGGGTTAATACAGCACACTGCTATCAGAGTGCAGTCTGTGTGTGAGGGTTAATACAGCACACTGCTATCAGACTGCTGACTGTGTGTGAGGTTTGATACAGCACACTGCTATCAGACTGCTGACTGTGTGTGAGAGTTAATACAGCACATTGCTATCAGATTGCTGACAGTGCGTGAGGGTTAATACAGCACACTGCTCTCAGACTGCTGTCTATGTGTGAGGGTTAATACAGCACACTGCTATCAGACTGCTGACTGAGTGTGAGGGTTAATACAGCACACTGTTATCAGACTGCTGACTGTGCGTGAGAGTTAATACCGCACACTGCTATCAGATTGCTGTCTATGTGTGAGGGTTAATACAGCACACTGCTCTCAGACTGCTGTCTGCATGTGAGGGTTAATACAGCACACAGCTATCACTCTGCTGTCTGTGTGTGAGGGTTAATAAAGCACACTGCTATCAGACTGCTGACTGTGTGTGAGAGTTAATACAGCACACTGCTATCATACTGCTGACTGTGTGTGAGGGTTAATACAGCACACTGCTATCAGACTGCTGTCTGTACGTGAGGGTTAATACAGCACACTGCTATCATATCGCTGACTGTGTGTGGATGTTAATACAGCACACCGCCCGCGATCAGACTACTGTCTGTGTATGAGAGTTAATACTGCACACAACTGTCAGACTGCTGTCTGTGTGTGGGCGTTAATATAGCACATTGCTATCAGACTGCTGTCTGTGTGTGAGGGTTAATACAGCACACTGCTGTCAGACTGCTGACTGTGACTGAGCGTTAATACAGCACACTGCTATCAGACTGCTGTCTGTGTGTGAGCGTTAATACAGCACATTGCTATCAGACTGCTGACTGTGTGTGAGGGTTAATACAGCACACTGCTATCAGACTGCTGTCTGTGTGTGAGGGTTAAGACAGCCCACTGCTATCAGACTGCTGTCTGTGTGTGAGTGTTAAGACAGCACACTGCTATCAGACTGCTGTGTGTGTGTGAGAGTTAATACAGCACACTGCTATCAGACTGCTGTCTGTGTGTGAGGGTTAATACAGCACACTGCTATCAGACTGCTGTCTGTATGTGAGGGTTAATACAGCACACTGCTGTCAGACTGCTTACTGTGACTGAGCGTTAATACAGCACACTGCTATCAGACTGCTGTCTGTGCATGAGGGTTAAGACAACACACTGCTATCAGACTGCTGACTGTGTGTGTGGGTTAATACATGACACTGATTTCAGATTGCTGACTGTGTGTGAGGGTTAATTCAGCACACTGCTCTCTGACTGCTGACTTTGTGTGAGGGTTAATACAGCACACTGTTATCAGACTGCTGACTGTGTGTGAGGGTTCATACAGCACACTGCTATCAGACTGCTGACTGTGTGTGAGTGTTTATACAGCACACTGCGATCAGAATGTTTACTGTGCGTGAGGGTTAATACAGCACACTGCTATCAGAGTGCAGTCTGTGTGTGAGGGTTAATACAGCACACTGCTATCAGAGTGCAGTCTGTCTGTGAGGGTTAATACAGCACACTGCTATCAGACTGCTGACTGAGTGTGACGGTTAATGCAGCACACTGCTATCAGACTGCTGACTGTGTGTGAGGGTTAATACAGCACACTGCTATCAGACTGCTGACTGTGCGTGAGGGTTAATACAGCACACTGCTATCAGACTGCTGTCTGTGTGTGAGGGTTAATACAGCACACTGCTATCAGACTGCTGTCTGTGTGTGAGCGTTAATACAGCACACTGATATCAGACTGCTGACTGTATGTGAGGGTTAATGCGGCACACTGCTATCAGACTGCTGTCTGTGTGTGAGCGTTAATACAGCACACTGCTATCAAACTGCTGACTGTGTGTGAGCGTTAATACAGCACACTGCGATCAGACTACTGATTGTGTGTGAGGGTTCATACAGCACACTGCTATCAGACTGCTGACTGTGTGTGAGGGTTAATACAGCACACTGCTATCAGACTGCTAACTGTGTGTGAGGGTTAATACAGAAACACTGCTATCAGACTGCTGACGGTGTGTGAGGGTTAATACAGCACACTGCTATCAGACTGCTGACTGAGTGTGAGGTTTGATACAGCACACTGCTATCAGACTGCTGACGGTGTGTGAGGGTTAATACAGCACACTGCTATCAGACTGCATTGTGTGTGAGGTTTCATACAGCACACTGCTATCAGACTGCTGACTGAGTGTGAGGTTTAATACAGCACACTGCTATCAGACTGCTGACTGTGTGTGAGAGTTAATACAGCACACTGCTATCAGACTGCTGACTGTGTGTGAGAGTTAATACAGCACACTGCTATCAGACTGCTGTCTGTGTGTGAGGGTTAATGCATCACATTGCTCTCAGATTGCTGTCTGTGTGTGAGGTTTAATACAGCACACTGCTATCAGACAACTGTCTGTGTGTGAGCGTTAATACAGCACACTGCTGTCAGACTGCTGTCTGTGTGTGAGAGTTAATACAGCACACTGCTATCAGATTGCTGACGGTGTGTCAGGGTCAATACAGCATACTGCTATCAGACTGCTGACTGTGTGTGAGGGTTAATGCAGCACACATTCCTACAGACTGCTGACTGTGTGTGAGGGTTAATACAGCACACTGCTATCAGACTGCTGTCTGCGTGTGACGGTTAATACAGCACCCTGCTATCAGACTGCTGACTGTGTGTGAGGGTTAATGCAGCACACTGCTGTCAGACTGCTGACTGTGTGTGAGGTTTAACACAGCACATTGCTATCAGACTGCTGTCTGTGTGTGAGGGTTAATACAGCACACTGCTATCAGACTGCTGACTGTGTGTGAGGGTTCATACAGCACACTGCTATCAGAATGTTGACTGTGCGTGAGGGTTAATACAGCACACTGCTATCAGAGTGCAGTCTGTGTGTGAGGGTTAATACAGCACACTGCTATCAGACTGCTGACTGTGTGTGAGGGTTGATACAGCACACTGCTATCAGACTGCTGACTGTGTGTGAGAGTTAATACAGCACATTGCTATCAGATTGCTGACAGTGCGTGAGGGTTAATACAGCACACTGCTCTCAGACTGCTGTCTATGTGTGAGGGTTAATACAGCACACTGCTATCAGACTGCTGACTGAGTGTGAGGGTTAATACAGCACACTGTTATCAGACTGCTGACTGTGCGTGAGAGTTAATACCGCACACTGCTATCAGATTGCTGTCTATGTGTGAGGGTTAATACAGCACACTGCTCTCAGACTGCTGTCTGCATGTGAGGGTTAATACAGCACACAGCTATCACTCTGCTGTCTGTGTGTGAGGGTTGATAAAGCACACTGCTATCAGACTGCTGACTGTGTGTGAGAGTTAATACAGCACACTGCTATCAGACTGCAGTCTGTGTATGAGGTCTAATACAGCACACTGCTATCAGACTGCTCTGTGTGTGAGGATTAATAGAACACGCTGCTATGAGACTGCTGTCTGTGTGTGAGGGTTAATACAGCATACTGCTATCAGACTGCTGTCTGTGTGTTCGCGTTCATACAGCACACTGCTGTCAGACTGCTGTCTGTGTGTGAGAGTTAATACAGCACACTGCTATGAGACTGCTGTCTGTGTGTGAGGGTTAATACAGCACACTGCTGTCAGACTGCTGTCTGTGTGTGAGGGTCAATACAGCACACTGCTATCATACTGCTGACTGTGTGTGAGGGTTAATACAGCACACTGCTATCAGACTGCTGTCTGTACGTGAGGGTTAATACAGCACACTGCTATCATATCGCTGACTGTGTGTGGATGTTAATACAGCACACCGCCCGCGATCAGACTACTGTCTGTGTATGAGAGTTAATACTGCACACTGCTGTCAGACTGCTGTCTGTGTGTGGGCGTTAATATAGCACATTGCTATCAGACTGCTGTCTGTGTGTGAGGGTTAATACAGCACACTGCTGTCAGACTGCTGACTGTGACTGAGCGTTAATACAGCACACTGCTATCAGACTGCTGTCTGCGCATGAGGGTTAATAGAGCACATTGCTATCAGACTGCTGACTGTGTATGAGGGTTAATACAGCACACTGCAATCAGACTGCTTACTGTGACTGAGCGTTAATACAGCACACTGCTATCAGACTGCTGTCTGTGTGTGAGCGTTAATACAGCACACTGCTATCAGACTGCTGACTGTGTGTGAGGGTTAATACAGCACACTGCTATCAGACTGCTGTCTGTGTGTGAGGGTTAAGACAGCACACTGCTATCAGACTGCTGTCTGTGTGTGAGGGTTAAGACAGCACACTGCTATCAGACTGCTGTGTGTGTGTGAGAGTTAATACAGCACACTGCTATCAGGCTGCTGTCTGTGTGTGAGGGTTAATACAGCACACTGCTATCAGACTGCTCTGTGTGTGAGGATTAATAGAACACGCTGCTATGAGACGGCTGTCTGTGTGTGAGGGTTAATACAGCACACTGATATCAGACTGTTGTGTGTGTCTGAGGATTAATACAACACACTGCTATCAGACTGCTGTCTGTGACTGAGGGTTAATACAGCACACTGCTATCAGACTGCTGACTGTGTGTGAGGGTTAATACAGCACACTGCTGTCAGACTGCTCTGTGTGTGAGGATGAATAGAACACGCTGCTATGAGACGGCTGTCTGTGTGTGAGGGTTAATACAGCACACTGATATCAGACTGTTGTGTGTGTCTGAGGGTTAATACAACACACTGCTATCAGACTGCTGACTGTGACTGAGGGTTAATACAGCACACTGCTATCAGACTGCTGACTGTGTGTGAGGGTTAATACAGCACACTGCTATCAGACTGCTGACTGTGTGTGAGGGTTAATACAGCACACTGCTATCAGACTGCTGTCTGTGTGTGAGGGTTAATACCGCACACTGCTATCAGACTACTGTCTGTGTGTGAGGGTTAATACAGCAGACTGCTGTCAGACTGCTGTCTGTGTGTGAGAATTAATAGAACACGCTGCTATGAGACTGCTGACTGTGTGTGAGTTTTAATACAGCACACTGCTATCAGAGTGCTGTCTGTGTGTGAGCGTTAATACAGCACACTGCTATCAGGCTGCTGTCTGTGTGTGAGGGTTAATACAGCACACTGCTATCAGACTGCTGTCTGTGTGTGAGGCTTAATACAGCACACTGCTGTCAGACTGCTGACTGTGTGTGAGAGTTAATACAGCACATTTCTATCACACTGCTGACTGTGTGTGAGGGTTAATACAGCACACTGATATCAGGCTGCTGTCTGTGTGTGAGCGTTAATACAGCACACTGCTATCAGGCTGCTGACTGTGTTTGAGGGTTAATACAGCACACTGCTATCAGACTGCTGTCTGTGTGTGAGAGTTAATACAGCACATTTCTATCACACTGCTGACTGTGTGTGAGGGTTAATACAGCACACTGATATCAGACTGCTGTCTGTGTGTGAGGGTTAATACAGCACCCTGCTGTTAGACTGCTGTCTGTGTGAGAGGGTTAATACAGCACACTGCTATCAGACTGCTGTCCGTGTGTGCGGGTTAATACAGCACACTGCTGTCAGACTGCTTACTGTGACTGAGCGTTAATACACCACACTGATATCAGACTCCTGACTGTGTGAGGGTTAATACAGCACACTGCTATCAGACTACTGATTGTGTGTGAGGGTTCATACAGCACACTGCTATCAGACTGCTGACTGAGTGTGAGAGTTAATAAAGCACACTGCAATCAGACTGCTGACTGTGTGTGAGGGTTAATACAGCACACTGCGATCAGACTACTGATTGTGTGTGAGGGTACATACAGCACACTGCTATCAGACTGCTGACTGAGTGTGAGAGTTAATATTGCACATTGCTATCAGACCGCTGTCTGTGTGTGAGAGTTAATATAGCACACTGTGATCAGATTGCTGTCTGTGAGTGAGGGTTAATAAAGCACACTGCGATCAGACTGCTGTCTGTGTGTGAGGGTCAATACAGCATACTGCTATCAGTCTGCTGTCTGTGTGTGAGGGTTAATACACCCCACTGCTATCAGACTGCTGTCTGTGTGTGAGGGTTAATACAGCACACTGCTATCAGAGTGCTGACTGTGTGTGAGGGTTAATACATCACACTGCTATCAGACTACTGACTGTGAGTGAGGGTTAATACAGCACACTGCTATCAGACTGCTGTCTGTATGTGAGGGTTAATACAGCACACTGCGATCAGACTGCTGACTGTGTGTGAGGGTTAATACCCCACACTGCTATCAGACTGCTGTCTGTGTGTGAGGGTTAATACAAGCACACTGCTATCAGACTGCTGACTGTGTGTGAGAGTTAATACACCACACTGCGATCAGACTGCTGTCTGAGTGTGAGAGTTAATACAGCACACTGCTCTCAGACTGCTGAATGTGTGTGAGAGTTAATACAGCACACTGCTATCAGACTGCTGATGTGTGTGAGGGTTAATCCAGCACACTGCTATCTGACTGCTGTCTGTGTGTGAGGGTTAATACCGCACACTGCTATCAGACTGCTGTCTGTGTGTGAGGGTTAATACAGCACACTGCTATCAGACTGCTGTCTGTGTGTGAGGGTTAATACCGCACACTGCTATCAGACTGCTGTCTGTGTGTGAGGGTTAATACAGCACACTGCTATCAGACTGCTGTCTGTGTGTGAGGGTTAATACAGCACACTGCTATCAGACTGCTGACTGTGTGTGAGGGTTCATACAGCACACTGCTATCAGACTGCTGTCTGTGTGTGAGGGTTAATACAGCACACTGATATCAGACTGTTGCGTGTGTATGAGGGTTAATACAATACACTGCTATCATACTGCTGACTGTGACTGAGGGTTAATACAGCACACTGCTGTCAGACTGCTGTCTGTGTGTGAGGATTAATAGAACACGCTGCTATCAGAGTGCTGTCTGTGTGTGAGCGTTAATACAGCACACTGCTATCAGACTGCTGTCTGTGTGTGACGGTTAGTACAGCACACTGCTATCAGACTGCTGTCTGTGTGTGACGGTTAGTACAGCACATTGCTATCAGACTGCTGTCTGTGTGTGAGGGTTAATTCAGCACACTGCTATCAGACTGCTGTCTGTGTGTGAGGGTTAATACAGCACACTGCTATCAGACTGCTGTCTGTGTGTGAGCGTTAATACAGCACGCTGCTATCAGAGTGCTGACTGTGTGTGAGGGTTAATACACCTCACTGCTATCACATCGCTGACTGTGTGTGGATGTTAATACAGCACACCGCCCGCTATCAGACTACTGTCTGTGTATGAGAGTTAATACTGCACACTGCTATCAGACTGCTGTCTGTGTGTGAGGGTTAACACAGCACACTGCTGTCAGACTGCTTACTGTGACTGAGCGTTAATACAGCACACTGCTATCAGACTGCTGTGTGTGTATGAGGGTTAATGCAGCACACTGCTATCAGACTGCTGTCTGTGTGTGAGGGTTAATACAGCACACTGCTATCAGACTGCTGTCTGTGTGTGAGGGTTAATACAGCACACTGCTGTCAGACTGCTTACTGTGACTGAGCGTTAATACACCACACTGCTAGCAGACTGCTGTCTGTGTGTGAGAGTTAATACAGCACACTGCTATCAGACTGCTGTCTCTGTGTGAGGGTTAATACAGCACACTGCTATCAGACTGCTGACTGAGTGTGAGGGTTAATGCAGCACACTGCTATCAAACTGCTGACTGTGTGTGAGCGTTAATACAGCACACTGCGATCAGACTACTGATTGTGTGTGAGGGTTCATACAGCACACTGCTATCAGACTGCTAACTGAGTGTGAGAGTTAATATTGCACATTGCTATCAGACCGCTGTCTGTGTGTGAGAGTTAATATAGCACACTGCGATCAGATTGCTGTCTGTGAGTGAGGGTTAATAAAGCACACTGCGATCAGACTGCTGTCTGTGTGTGAGGGTCAATACAGCACACTGCTATCAGACTGCTGTCTGTGTGTGAGGATTAATACACCACACTGCTATCAGACTGCTGTCTTTGTGTGAGGGTTAATACAGCACACTGCTATCAGAGTGCTGACTGTGTGTGAGGATTAATACAGCACACTGCGATCAGACTGCTGTCTGTGTGTCAGGGTTAATACAGCACACTGCGATCAGACTGCTGTCTGTGTGTGAGGGTTAATACAAGCACACTGCTATCAGACTGCTGACTGTGTGTGAGAGTTAATACAGCACACTGCGATCAGACTGCTGTCTGAGTGTGAGAGTTAATACAGCACACTGCTCTCAGACTGCTGACTGTGTGTGAGGGTTAATCCAGCACACTGCTATCTGACTGCTGTCTGTGTGTGAGGGTTAATACCGCACACTGCTATCTGTCTGTGTGTGAGGGTTAATACAGCACACTGCTATCAGACTGCTGTCTGTGTGTGAGGGTTAATACCGCACACTGCTATCAGACTGCTGTCTGTGTGTGAGGGTTAATACAGCACACTGCTATCAGACTGCTGTCTGTGTGTGAGGGTTAATACAGCACACTGCTATCAGACTGCTGACTGTGTGTGAGGGTTAATACAGCACACTGCTATCAGACTGCTGACTGTGTGTGAGAGTTAATACACCACACTGCTATCAGACTGCTGTCTGTGTGTGAGGGTTAATACAGCACACTGATATCAGACTGTTGCGTGTGTATGAGGGTTAATACAATACACTGCTGTCATACTGCTGACTGTGACTGAGGGTTAATACAGCAAACTGCTGTCAGACTGATGTCTGTGTGTGAGGATTAATAGAACACGCTGCTATCAGAGTGCTGTCTGTGTGTGAGCGTTAATACAGCACACTGCTATCAGGCTGCTGTCTGTGTGCGAGGTTTAATACAGCACACTGCTATCAGACTGCTGTCTGTGTGTGACGGTTAGTACAGCACACTGCTATCAGACTGCTGTCTGTGTGTGACGGTTAGTACAGCACATTGCTGTCAGACTGCTGTCTGTGTGTGAGCGTTAATACAGCACACTGCTATCAGACTGCTGACTGTGTGTGAGGGTTAATACACCTCACTGCTATCACATCGCTGACTGTGTGTGGATGTTAATACAGCACACCGCCCGCTATCAGACTACTGTCTGTGTGTGAGAGTTAATACCGCACACTGCTATCAGACTGCTGTCTGTGTGTGAGGGTTAATACTAGCACACTGCTGTCAGACTGCTTACTGTGACTGAGCGTTAATACAGCACACTGCTATCAGACTGCTGTATGTGTATGAGGGTTAATGCAGCACACTGCTATCAGACTGCTGTCTGTGTGTGAGGGTTAATACAGCACACTGCTATCAGACTGCTGTCCGTGTGTGCGGGTTAATACAGCACACTGCTGTCAGACTGCTTACTGTGACTGAGCGTTAATGCACCACACTGCTATCAGACTGCTGTCTGTGTGTGAGTGTTTATACAGCACACTGCTGTCAGACTGATTACTGTGACTGAGCGTGAATACAGCACACTGCTATCAGACTGCTGTCTGTGTGTGAGGGTTAAGACAGCACACTGCTATCAGACTGCTGTCTGTGTGTGAGTGTTAATACAGCACACTGCTATCAGACTGCTGTCTGTGTGTGAGGGTTAATGCAGCACACTGCGATCAGACTGCTGTCTGTGTGTGAGTGTTAATACAGCACACTGCTATCAGACTGCTGTCTGTGTGTGAGTGTTAATGCAGCACACTGCTGTCAGACTGCTTACTGTGACTGAGCGTTAATACAGCACACTGCTATCAGACTGCTGTCTGTGTGTGAGAGTTAATACAGCACATTTCTATCACACTGCTGACTGTGTGTGAGGGTTAATACAGCACACTGATATCAGACTGCTGACTGTGTGTGAGGGTTAATACAGCACCCTGCTGTTAGACTGCTGTCTGTGTGTTAGCGTTAATACAGCACACTGATATCAGACTCCTGACTGTGTGAGGGTTAATACAGCACACTGCTATCAGATAGCTGACTGCGTGTGAGGTTAATAAAGCACACTGCAATCAGACTGC
Source organism: Chiloscyllium punctatum (assembly GCF_047496795.1). Lineage (NCBI taxonomy): Eukaryota > Metazoa > Chordata > Chondrichthyes > Orectolobiformes > Hemiscylliidae > Chiloscyllium > Chiloscyllium punctatum. The sequence continues at coordinate 67,750,356 of NC_092769.1, forward strand.
TGACTGTGTGTGAGAGTTAATACAGCACACTGCTATCAGACTGCTGTCTCTGTGTGAGGGTTAATACAGCACACTGCTATCAGACTGCTGACTGAGTGTGAGGGTTAATGCAGCACACTGCTATCAAACTGCTGACTGTGTGTGAGCGTTAATACAGCACACTGCGATCAGACTACTGATTGTGTGTGAGGGTTCATACAGCACACTGCTATCAGACTGCTGTCTGTGTGTGAGGGTTAATACAGCACACTGCTGTCAGACTGCTTACTGTGACTGAGCGTTAATACAGCACACTGCTATCAGACTGCTGTGTGTGTATGAGGGTTAATGCAGCACACTGCTATCAGACTGCTGTCTGTGTGTGAGGGTTAATACAGCACACTGCTATCAGACTGCTGTCTGTGTGTGAGGGTTAATACAGCACACTGCTGTCAGACTGCTTACTGTGACTGAGCGTTAATACACCACACTGCTATCAGACTGCTGTCTGTGTGTGAGTGTTAATACAGCACACTGCTGTCAGACTGCTTACTGTGACTGAGCGTTAATACAGCACACTGCTATCAGACTGCTGTGTGTGTATGAGGGTTAATGCAGCACACTGCTATCAGACTGCTGTCCGTGTGTGCGGGTTAATACAGCACACTGCTGTCAGACTGCTTACTGTGTGTGAGCGTTAATACAGCACACTGCGATCAGACTACTGATTGTGTGTGAGGGTTCATACAGCACACTGCTATCAGACTGCTGACTGAGTGTGAGAGTTAATATTGCACATTGCTATCAGACCGCTGTCTGTGTGTGAGAGTTAATATAGCACAATGCGATCAGATTGCTGTCTGTGAGTGAGGGTTAATAAAGCACACTGCGATCAGACTGCTGTCTGTGTGTGAGGGTCAATACAGCACACTGCTATCAGACTGCTGTCTGTGTGTGAGGGTTAATACAGCACACTGCTATCAAACTTCTGACTGTGTGTGAGCGTTAATACAGCACACTGCGATCAGACTACTGATTGTGTGTGAGGGTTCATACAGCACACTGCTATCAGACTGCTGACTGAGTGTGAGGGTTAACGCAGCACACTGCTATCAGACTGCTGTCTGTGTGTGAGGGTTAATACAGCACACTGCTATCAGACTGCTGACTGTGTGTGAGAGTTAATACAGCACACTGCTATCAGATTACTGTCTGTATATCAATGTTAATACAGCACACTACTAACAGACTGCTGTCTGTGTGTGAGAGTTAATACCTCACCCTGCTATCAGACTGCTGTCTGCATGTGAGGGTTAATACAGCACACTGCTCTCACTCTGCTGTCTGTGTGTGAGTGTTAATACAGCACACAGCTATCACTCTGCTGTCTGTGTGTGAGGGTTAATACAGCACACTGCTATCAGAGTGCTGACTGTGTGTGAGGGTTAATACATCACACTGCTATCAGACTACTGACTGTGAGTGAGGGTTAATACAGCACACTGCGATCAGATTGCTGTCTGTATGTGAGGGTTAATACAGCACACTGCGATCAGATTGCTGTCTGTATGTGAGCGTTAATACAGCACACTGCTATCAGACTGCTGACTGTGTGTGAGAGTTAATACAGCACACTGCGATCAGATTGCGGTCTGTGAGTGAGGGTTAATAAAGCACACTGCGATCAGACTGCTGACTGTGTGTGAGGGTTAATACACCACACTGCTATCAGACTGCTGTCTGTGTGTGAGGGTTAATACAGCACACTGCGATCAGATTGCTGTCTGTATGTGAGGGTTAATACAAGCACACTGCTATCAGACTGCTGACTGTGTGTGAGAGTTAATACAGCACACTGCGATCAGACTGCAGTCTGAGTGTGAGAGTTAATACAGCACACTGCTCTCAGACTGCTGACTGTGTGTGAGAGTTAATACAGCACACTGCTATCAGATTACTGTCTGTATATCAATGTTAATACAGCACACTACTAACAGACTGCTGTCTGTGTGTGAGAGTTAATACCTCACCCTGCTATCAGACTGCTGTCTGCATGTGAGGGTTAATACAGCACACTGCTCTCACTCTGCTGTCTGTGTGTGAGTGTTAATACAGCACACAGCTATCACTCTGCTGTCTGTGTGTGAGGGTTAATACAGCACACTGCTATCAGACTGCTGACTGTGTGTGAGGGTTAATACCGCACACTGCTATCAGACTGCTGTCTGTGTGTGAGGGTTAATACAGCACACTGCTGTCAGACTGCTGTCTGTGTGTGAGGATTAATAGAACACGCTGCTATGAGACTGCTGACTGTGTGTGAGTTTTAATACAGCACACTGCTATCAGACTGCTGTCTGTGTGTGAGGGTTAATACAGCACACTGCTGTCAGACTGCTGACTGTGTTTGAGGGTTTATACAGCACACTGCTATCAGACTGCTGTCTGTGTGTGAGAGTTAATACAGCACATTTCTATCACACTGCTGACTGTGTGTGAGGGTTAATACAGCACACTGATATCAGACTGCTGTCTGTGTGTGAGGGTTAATACAGCACCCTGCTGTTAGACTGCTGTCTGTGTGAGAGGGTTAATACAGCACACTGCTATCAGACTCCTGACTGTGTGTTAGCGTTAATACAGCACACTGATATCAGACTCCTGACTGTGTGAGGGTTAATACAGCACACTGCTATCAGATAGCTGACTGCGTGTGAGAGTTAATAAAGCACACTGCAATCAGACTGCTGACTGTGTGTGAGAGTTAATACAGCACACTGCGATCAGATTGCGGTCTGTGAGTGAGGGTTAATAAAGCACACTGCGATCAGACTGCTGTCTGTGTGTGAGGGTTAATACAGCACACTGCTATCAGAGTGCTGACTGTGTGTGAGGGTTAATACATCACACTGCTATCAGACTGCTGACTGTGAGTGAGGGTTAATACAGCACACTGCGATCAGATTGCTGTCTGTATGTGAGGGTTAATACAGCACACTGCGATCAGATTGCTGACTGTGTGTGAGGGTTAATACAGCACACTGCTATCAGACTGCTGTCTGTGTGTGAGGGTTAATACACCACACTGCTATCAGACTGCTGTCTGTGTGTGAGGGTTAATACAGCACACTGCGATCAGATTGCTGTCTGTATGTGAGGGTTAATACAGCACATTGCGATCAGACTGCTGTCTGTGTGTGAGGGTTAATACAAGCACACTTCTATCAGACTGCTGACTGTGTGTGAGAGTTAATACAGCACACTGCGATCAGACTGCTGTCTGAGTGTGAGAGTTAATACAGCACACTGCTCTCAGACTGCTGAATGTGTGTGAGAGTTAATACAGCACACTGCTATCAGACTGCTGACTGTGTGTGAGGGTTAATCCAGCACACTGCTATCTGACTGCTGTCTGTGTGTGAGGGTTAATACCGCACACTGCTATCAGACTGCTGTCTGTGTGTGAGGGTTAATACCGCACACTGCTATCAGACTGCTGTCTGTGCATGAGGGTTAATACAGCACACTGCTATCAGACTGCTGTCTGTGTGTGAGGGTTAATAGAGCACACTGCTATCAGACTGCTGACTGTGTGTGAGGGTTAATACAGCACATTGCTATCAGACTGCTGACTGTGTGTGAGAGTTAATACTCCACACTGCTATCAGACTGTTGTCTGTGTGTGAGGGTTAATACAGCACACTGATATCAGACTGTTGCGTGTGTATGAGGGTTAATACAATACACTGCTATCATACTGTTGACTGTGACTGACGGTTAATACAGCACTGTGCTATCAGACTGCTGACTGTGTGTGAGGGTTTATACAGCACACTGCTATCAGACTGCTGTCTGTGTGTGAGAGTTAATACAGCACATTTCTATCACACTGCAGACTGTGTGTGAGGGTTAATACAGCACACTGATATCAGACTGCTGTCTGTGTGTGAGGGTTAATACAGCACCCTGCTGTTAGACTGCTGTCTGTGTGAGAGGGTTAATAGAGCACACTGCTATCAGACTCCTGACTGTGTGTTAGCGTTAATACAGCACACTGATATCAGACTCCTGACTGTGTGAGGGTTAATACAGCACACTGCTATCAGACTGCTGTCTCTGTGTGAGGGTTAATACAGCACACTGCAATCAGATTGCTGTCTGTATGTGAGCGTTAATACAGCACACTGCTATCAGACTGCTGACTGTGTGTGAGAGTTAATACAGCACACTGCGATCAGATTGCGGTCTGTGAGTGAGGGTTAATAAAGCACACTGCGATCAGACTGCTGTCTGTGTGTGAGGGTTAATACACCACACTGCTATCAGACTGCTGTCTGTGTATGAGGGTTAATACAGCACACTGCTATCAGAGTGCTGACTGTGTGTGAGGGTTAATACATCACACTGCTATCAGACTACTGACTGTGAGTGAGGGTTAATACAGCACACTGCGATCAGATTGCTGTCTGTATGTGAGGGTTAATACAGCACACTGCGATCAGATTGCTGTCTGTATGTGAGCGTTAATACAGCACACTGCTATCAGACTGCTGACTGTGTGTGAGAGTTAATACAGCACACTGCGATCAGATTGCGGTCTGTGAGTGAGGGTTAATAAAGCACACTGCGATCAGACTGCTGACTGTGTGTGAGGGTTAATACACCACACTGCTATCAGACTGCTGTCTGTGTGTGAGGGTTAATACAGCACACTGCGATCAGATTGCTGTCTGTATGTGAGGGTTAATACAAGCACACTGCTATCAGACTGCTGACTGTGTGTGAGAGTTAATACAGCACACTGCGATCAGACTGCAGTCTGAGTGTGAGAGTTAATACAGCACACTGCTCTCAGACTGCTGTCTGTGTGTGAGGGTTAATACAGGACACTGCTATCAGACTGCTGTCTGTGTGTGAGGGTTAATACAGCACACTGCTATCAGACTGCTGTCTGTGTGTGAGGGTTAATACAGGACACTGCTATCAGACTGCTGTCTGTGTGTGAGGGTTAATACAGCAGAATTCTACCAAATTGCATTCTCCATTTAAACAGTCACCTGTGGATACAACTCACTCGCAATCAGCGTTGTATTACTCTGCCTTAAGTGAATGTTTTCACCTCGTTGGGAATTTTAACCTGTGTTGTCGTCGATTGAAATGTAAAATACAGTCATCTTGCAATTGTCTGCGAAGTCCTGCTGCCGGCCATCTTTCCCTCCTTTTGGAATCCAGTCTTGTGGAATTTGTAAAATCTGCCACGTGTAAACTCGGTTGCTTCTGCTCACTCAACGTCACGGTGGGTACGTTCCAAGGCTCATGCAGCAGTGACATCTCAGCGTCAGAAACACTCAAAAGGACTGGTTTTGTACGATGAGGGTGTGTCGATCCTGTGTGCTCTGTGCTGGTTCCCAGCACCCTTGGCAGGTGCACTGCTGCAGATCGTACTGACTGAGAGTGAGGGAGGGCGTACTGCTCTGAGCTGGCCGTGCCCCTTCCTCACATTGACAAAGTGTAGTTGTGCCAATGGAATGAGCTTCACGGTGCATGGTTTTCAGTTGTGTTCAGGCAGGATCCTCAAAGCCTGAAGCCAGGGCAGCTCATCGCTGAGTCAAGAGCTGCACATTGATTCAGGGGGTTAGCACTCCTGCCTCACAGCGCCAGGGACCCGAGTTTGATTCCACCCTTGGTCGAACCCCTGTGTGGACTTTGCACGTCCCCACCGTGACTGCCTCCAAGAATTCTGTCTCTCCAAGACTCCGGTTTCCTCCGACAGTCCCAACACTGCGGCACTCCCTCAGTACTGACCCTCCGATAGTATGGCACTCCCTCAGTACTGACCCTCCGACAGTGCGGAACTCCCTCAGTACTGACCCTCCAACAGTGCGGCATTCCCTCAACACTGACCCTCCGACAGTGCGGAACTCCCTCAGTACTGACCCTCCTACAGTGCGGCACTCCCTCAGCACTGACCCTCCGACAGTGCGGCACTGCCTCAGTACTGACCCTCTGACAGTGCGGCGCTCCCTCAGTACTGACCCTCCGACAGTGCGGCACTCCCTCAGTACTGACCCTCCGACAGTGCGGCACTCCCTCAGCACTGACCCTCCAACAGTGTGGCACCCCCTCAGTACTGACCCTCCGACAGTGCGGCACTCCCTCAGTACTGACCCTCCGACAGTGCGGCACTCCCTCAACACTGACCCTCCGACAGTGCGGAACTCCCTCAGTACTGACCCTCCGACAGTGCGGCACTCCCTCAGTACTGACCCTCCGACAGTGCGGCACTCCCTCTGCACTGACCCTCTGACAGTGTGGCACCCCCTCAGTACTGACCCTCCGACAGTGCAGCACTCCCTCAGTACTGACCCTCTGACAGTGTGGAACTCCCTCAGTACTGACCCTCCGACAGTGCGGCACTCCCTCAACACTGACCCTCCGACAGTGCGGAACTCCCTCAGTACTGACCCTCCGACAGTGCGGCGCTCCCTCAGTACTGACCCTCCGACAGTGCGGTGCTCCCTCAGTACTGACCCTCCGACAGTGCGGCACTCCCTCAGCACTGACCCTCCAACAGTGCGGCATTCCCTCAACACTGACCCTCCGACAGTGCGGAACTCCCTCAGTACTGACCCTCCTACAGTGCGGCACTCCCTCAGCACTGACCCTCCGACAGTGCGGCACTGCCTCAGTACTGACCCTCTGACAGTGCGGCGCTCCCTCAGTACTGACCCTCCTACAGTGCGGCACTCCCTCAGTACTGACCCTCTGACAGTGTGGAACTCCCTCAGTACTGACCCTCCGACAGTGCGGCACTCCCTCAGTACTGACCCTCCGATAGTATGGCACTCCCTCAGTACTGACCCTCCGACAGTGCGGAACTCCCTCAGTACTGACCCTCCAACAGTGCGGTATTCCCTCAACACTGACCCTCCGACAGTGCGGAACTCCCTCAGTACTGACCCTCCTACAGTGCGGCACTCCCTCAGCACTGACCCTCCGACAGTGCGGCACTGCCTCAGTACTGACCCTCTGACAGTGCGGCGCTCACTCAGTACTGACCCTCCGACAGTGCGGTGCTCCCTCAGTACTGACCCTCCGACAGTGCGGCACTCCCTCAGCACTGACCCTCGGACAGTGCGGCACTCCCTCAGTACTGACCCTCCCACAATGCGGTGCTCCCTCAATACTGACCCTCCAACAGTGCAGCACTCCCTCAGCACTGACCCTCCGACAGTGCGGCGCTCCCTCAGTACTGACCCTCCGACAGTGCGGTGCTCCCTCAGTACTGACCGTCCGACAGTGCGGCACTCCCTCAGTACCGACCCTCCCACAGTGCGGTGCTCCCTCAATACTGACCCTCCAACAGTGCAGCACTCCCTCAGCACTGACCCTCCGACAGTGCGGCACTCCGTCAGCACTGACCCTCCGACAGTGCGGCACTCCCTCAGCACTGACCCTCTGACAGTGTGGAACTCCCTCAGTACTGACCCTCCGACAGTGCGGCACTCCCTCAACACTGACCCTCCGACAGTGCGGCACTCCCTCAACACTGACCCTCTGACAGTGTGGAACTCCCTCATTACTGACCCTCCGACAGTGCGGCACTCCCTCAACACTGACCCTCCGACAGTGCGGAACTCCCTCAGTACTGACCCTCCGACAGTGCGGTGCTCCCTCAGTACTGACCCTCCGACAGTGCGGTGCTCCCTCAGTACTGACCCTCCGACAGTGCGGCACTCCCTCAGCACTGACCCTCGGACAGTGCGGCACTCCCTCAGTACTGACCCTCCCACAATGCGGTGCTCCCTCAATACTGACCCTCCAACAGTGCAGCACTCCCTCAGCACTGACCCTCCGACAGTGCGGCGCTCCCTCAGTACTGACCCTCCGACAGTGCGGTGCTCCCTCAGTACTGACCCTCCGACAGTGCGGCACTCCCTCAGCACTGACCCTCCGACAGTGCGGCACTCCCTCAGTACCGACCCTCCCACAGTGCGGTGCTCCCTCAATACTGACCCTCCAACAGTGCAGCACTCCCTCAGCACTGACCCTCCGACAGTGCGGCACTCCCTCAGCACTGACCCTCTGACAGTGTGGAACTCCCTCAGTACTGACCCTCCGACAGTGCGGCACTCCCTCAACACTGACCCTCCGACAGTGCGGCACTCCCTCAACACTGACCCTCTGACAGTGTGGAACTCCCTCAGTACTGACCCTCTGACAGTGTGGAACTCCCTCAGTACTGACCCTCCGACAGTGCGGCACTCCCTCAGTACTGACCCTCTGACAGTGTGGAACTCCCTCAGTACTGACCCTCCGACAGTGCGGCACTCCCTCAACACTGACCCTCCGACAGTGCGGAACTCCCTCAGTACTGACCCTCCAACAGTGTGGCACTCCCTCAGTACTGACCCTCCAACAGTGCGGCACTCCCTCAGTACTGACCCTCCGACAGTGCAGCACTCCCTCAACACTGACCCTCCGACAGTGCGGAACTCCCTCAGTACTGACCCTCCAACAGTGTGGCACTCCCTCAGTACTGACCCTCTGACAGTGCGGCACTCCCTCAGTACTGACCTCTGACAGTGCGGCACTCCCTCAGTACTGACCCTCTGACCGTGCAGCACTCCCTCAGTATTGACCCTCCTCCAGTGCAGCACTCCCTCAGTATTGACCCTCCTCCAGTGCAGCACTCCCTCAGTATTGACCCTCCTCCAGTGCAGCCTGCCCTACGCACTGTGCTGTGAACGTTACAGTGAGTGTTAGGTTTGTCTTGAGTTGGCCTTGAACCTTCCTCCTCTGTAGAAGACGACCTTCCGTGAGGTGCTGCTTCATTCCCCCTTCCCCTACTGGATGAGGACAGACAGTACATTCGCTTTATCTGAAACTTTCCTCCTTTTGACCAGATCATTTAGATTTTCATCTTGTCCACCAATCCTAATCCTACAGCAAGTGTGAGCCTCCCTTCCAGTCACAGAGATGTCCAGCAGTGAAACAAACACTTCGATCCAACCTGTCCATGCTGACCAAATATCCCAACCTCATCTTGTCCCAACTGTCAGCACTTGGCCCATATCCCTCCAAACCCTTCCTATTCCTATCCCCATCCAGATGCCTGTTAAATGTTGTCATTGTACCAGCCTCCACCACATCCTCTGGCAGCTCATTCCATACACGCACCACCCTCTGGGTGAAACAGTTGCCCCTTAGGTCTCTTTTATATCTTTCCCCTCTCAACCTAAACCTATGCCCCTCTAGTTCTGGACTCCCCGACCCAGGGAAAAGACCTTGTCTATTCACCCTATCCATGCCCCTCATAATTTTATAAACCTCTGTAAGGTCACCCCTCAGCCTCTGACGCTCCAGGGAAAACAGCCCCAGCCTGTTCAGCCTCTTGGAGCTCAAGCCCTCCAACCCTGGCGACATCCTTGTAAATCTTTTCTGAACCCTTTCAGGTTTCACAACATCTTTCCTTTAGCAGAGAGAATTGAACGCAGTATTCCAACAGTGGCCTAACCAATGTCCTGTACAGCCGCAACATGACCTCCCAACTCCTGTACTCAATACTCTGACCAATAAATGAAAGCATACCCAACGCCTTCTTCACTATCCTATCTACCTGGGACTCTACTTTCAAGGAGCTATGAACCTGCACTCCAAGGACTCTTTGTTCAGCAACACTCCCCACGACCTTAGTATTAAGACTTTTCCCCAGGGCAGGATTGACTGGTACGAGAAGTCCCTAGTTTGAAGATATTAGGAGGAAGGTATAAAGGAGACATCAGAGGTGGGTTCTTTACACAGAGAGTTGTGAATGTATGGAATGTGTTGCCAGCTGTGGTGGTGGAAGCAGAGTCATTAGGGACATTTAAGCGGCTGCTGGACATACACATGGAGAGCAGGGAATTGAGGGGTGCGTAGGTTAAGTTATTATATTTTACATTAAGATTACGTCTCGGTACAACATCGTGGGCCTGTTCTGTGCTGCACTTTTCGCTGTTCTCTCGCTGTTCTGATTTACCTTTCCAAAATGCAGCACCTCCCATTTACCTCAATTAACCTCCATCTGCCACTCCTCAGCCCCTTGGCCCGTCTGATCGAGATCCCATTGTAATCTGAGGTAACCTTCTTTGTTGGAGAAAGTGAGGACTGCAGATGCTGGAGATCGGAGCTGAAAAATGTGTTGCTGGAAAAGCGCAGCATCCAAGGAGCAGGGGAATCGTCGTTTCGGGCATCAGCCCTTCTTCAGGAATGAGGAAAGTGTGCCAAGCAGGCTAAGATAAAAGGTAGGGAGGAGGGACTGGGGGGAAGTTGCCAGTCCATTACACCTCCAATTTTAGTGTCATCTGCAAACTTACTAACTATACCTTCTACGTTCACATCCAAAAACATTTGTATAAATGAAGAAAAGTAGTGAACCCAGCACCGATCCTTGTGGCGCTCCACTGGTCACAGGCCTCCATCATCACCATTCAAGCCAATTTTGTATCCAGTTGGCGAGCTCTCCCTGGATTCCATGTGATCGCACCTTCCTCAGCAATCTACCAGGCAGAACCTTGTCGAAAGCCTCGCTGAAGATCATCGAGAAAATGTCCACTGCTCTGCCCTCAGCAGTCTTCTTTGCTGTTCATTTAAAAAACACAATCAAATTAGGGAGACTCGATTTCCCACGCACAAAGCCATTATTCCTAATCGGTCCTTGCCTTTCCAAATACACGTAAATCCCGTCCCTCAGGATTCCCTCCAACAACATCCCCAGCACTGACATCAGGCTCACCGGTCTATAGTTCCCTGTATTTTCCCTACCACCTTTCAGATCTCTAGCACCTCACCTGTGGTATCTCTCTTGGCAAGGTGTCCAGTAATCACTTCCGTAGCTTCCCATAAAGTTCTGGGATACACCAGATCAGTCAGGAAACCGTACAGCACGGAAACAGACTCTTCGGTCCAACCCGTCCATGCTGACCAGATATCCTAAATTAATCTAGTCCCATTTGCCAGCACCTGGCCCATAGCCCTCTAATCTTTCCCGATGAAGGGCTTTTGCCCGAAACAGTCAATTTTTCCTGCTCCTCGGATGCTGCCTGACCTGCTGTGCTTTTCCAGCACCACTCTGATCTTGACTCTAATCTCCAGCATCTGCAGTACCCTCTCCTGCCTGCCATATCCCTCTAAACCCTTCCTATTCGTACACCCATCCAGATGCCTTTTAAATGCTGTAATTGTCTTTTAAACATTGTAACTTCCTCTGGAAGATCATTCCACACACCGAACCACTTCCTCTGTGTAAAAAAGTTGCCCCTCATCCCCCTTCGAAACCTTTCTCCTCTCATGCAAACAATTCGGCCTAGACGTGAAATCCCCCACCCCAAGACACTGGCCATTCACCTTATCCGTGCCCCTCGTGATTTTATAAATCTCTATAAGATCACCTGTCGAATTCCGATAAAGAAAGATCCAGTGAAAAAGTTCCCTGCCTATCCAGCCTCTCCCCATAGCCCAAACCCCTGCATTCCCAGCAACATCTGAACCCTCTCCGGTTTAATAATCTCCTTCCTATAACTGGGGGACCAGAACTGACCACAGTATTCCAAAAGAGGCCTCACCAACGTCCTAAACATGCTCCACATAACATCCCAACGCCTATACTCAAAGATCTCCTGGGGATTTATCTGCCTTTATCTGCCTTGAGCATCTCTGCCTGTGTAATATGGACATCAATCCTGTAACGTGTTGTACCTTCAAAGTGGTGAAATCTCTTCTGGTGTCACAGAGAAGATTAATTGGAAGACAGAGGCCCAGTAAAGGAGGTCAGGTTTAAGGATCACCTTCCAGGATCATGGAGTAAAGTTCAGGGAGGGATTTCCAGAGCTCACTGACCCCAGGCAGCTGCAGGGACAGCTGGCAACGATGGAGTGATGGGAATACTGGGGGAGTGATGGATGTTTGAGTGATCAGATTCGGAGGAAGGTGAAGGGCATGTGAATAGATGGGGCGGAAGATGTGAGGTCATGAGGGACTTGAAAACACAGACTCGCTACAGTGAGCACACAGGCTATTCAGCGCAACAAGTCAACACCGACCCTCTGAAGAGTACCCCACCCAGACCCATTCCCCTACCTTATTGCTCTACATTTCCAATCCACCTTAACCCGCACATCCCTGGGCACTATGGGACAATTTAGCACGGCCAATCCACCCTAACCTGCACATCCCTGGACACTATGGGAAAATTTAGCATGGCCAATCCACCCTAACCTGCACATCCCTGGGCACTATGGGACAATTTAGCACGGCCAATCCACCCTAACCTGCACATCCCTGGGCACTATGGGACAATTTAGCACGGCCAATCCACCCGAACCTGCACATCCCTGGGACACTATGGGACAGTTTAGCACGGCCAATCCACCCTAACCTGCACATCCCCGGGCACTATGGGACAGTTTAGCACAGCCAATCCACCCTAACCTGCACATCCCTGGACACTATGGGACAATTTAGCACGGCCAATCCACTCTAACCTGCACATCCCTGGGCACTATGGGACAATTTAGCACTGCCAATCCACCCTAACCTGCACATCCCTGGGCACTATGGGACAATTTAGCACTGCCAATCCACCCTAACCTACACATCCCTGGGCACTATGGGACAATTTAGCACGGCCAATCCACCCTAACCTGCACATCCCTGGGCACTATGGGACAATTTAGCACGGCCAATCCACCCTAACCTGCACATCCCTGGGCACTATGGGACAATTTAGCACGGCCAATCCACCCTAACCTGCACATCCCTGGACACTATGGGACAATTTAGCACGGCCAATCCACCCTAACCTGCACATCCCTGGACACTGTGGGACAATTTAGCACGGCCAATCCACCCTAACCTGCACATCCCTGGACACTGTGGGACAATTTAGCACGGCCAATCCCACCCTAACCTGCACATCTTTGGACTGTAGGAGGAAACCAGAGCACCCGGAGGAAACCCATGCAGACACGGGGAGAATGTGCAATCTCCACACAGACAGTCACCCGAGGGTGGGATCTAGATTCTCATTGAGGTGAAATTCCACCCTCTGCCGGGGCAGGAATGTTACCTGGGTGTCTGAGGTAACAGTCCAGTGACATAAAACTCGGCCATTGCTGCCACGATGTTTATGTTCTGATCCTCTCACGACAAATTCAGTTGCTTCAGAGATGGCTTCGAACAAGAGCCTGGTGTGTAGGCCTGGGACTCCTGATCAGCAGTTTTCGATGTAAGTTTGCGTCCTTGTCACTCTGTAACCCCGTCTGGACTTTCTTCTGCGTCATGGGGGTCTGGTCCAGGATTCCGACGGTAGGGGCCACGGCTCAAGCCCAGCGTCATGAAATGGACTGGAAGCAAATGAAGAGGAGCACAGCCCAGGAACACAGGCCCTTCGGTCCTCCCAGCCTGCGCCAGGCCCTGTCTAACCCAAAACAAACAAACCTCCCGCCCTTATTCTGTCTGCGTTCCTCTCTTCCCCTCCCTATTTGTGTGTCCATGCAGATGCCTCTTCGATGTCGCCAGTCTCCCACCCATTTTAATTCCCCTTCCCACTCCCTGCACTTCCCATAGTGTCCAGGGATGTGCAGGTCAGGGTGGATTGGCCGTGTTAAATTGTCCCATAGTGTCCCAGGGATGTGCAGGTTAGGGTGGATTGGCCGTGCTAAATTGTCCCATAGTGTCCCAGGGATGTGCAGGTCAGGGTGGATTGGCCGTGTTAAATTGTCCCATAGTGTCCCAGGGATGTGCAGGTTAGGGTGGATTGGCCGTGCTAAATTGTCCCATAGTGTCCCAGGGATGTGCAGGTTAGGGTGGATTGGCCGTGCTAAATTGTCCCATAGTGCCCAGGGATGTGTAGTTTAGGGTGGATTGGCCGTGCTAAATTGTCCCACAGTGCCCAGGGATGTGCAGGTTAGGGTGGATTGGCCGTGCGAAATTGTCCCATAGTGTCCAGGGATGTGCAGGTTAGGGTGGATTGGCCGTGCTAAATTGTCCCATAGTGTCCAGGGATGTGCAGGTTAGGGTGGATTGGCCGTGCTAAATTGTCCCATAGTGTCCAGGGATGTGCAGGTTAGGGTGGATTGGCCGTGCTAAATTGTCCCATAGTGTCCAGGGATGTGCAGGTTAGGGTGGATTGGCCGTGCTAAATTGTCCCATAGTGCCCAGGGATGTGCAGGTTAGGATGGATTGGCCGTGCTAAATTGTCCCATAATGCCCAGGGATGTACAGGTTAGGGTGGATTGGCCGTGCTAAATTGTCCCATAGTGACCAGGGATGTGAAGGTTAGGGTGACCCCCCCCTCAGAAAGTAGTGGGATGTTTCGAGTCTGGTAGCTGACGAATCGGACTCGAAATGCTAGCTCTTCCTCTCTCTCGCTCTGCACACAGACGCTGGTAGAATTTCCCCAGCCTTCTCAGTCTGTTTGAGGAGAAAGTGAGGACTGCAGATGCTGGAGATCAGAGCTGAAAATGTGTTGCTGGAAAAGCGCAGCAGGTCAGGCAGCATCCGAGGAGCAGGAGAATCGACGTTTCGGGATTCCTGAAGAAGGGCTGATGCCCGAAACGTCGATTCTCCTGCTCCTCGGATGCTGCCTGACCTGCCGCGCTTTTCCAGCAACACATTTTCAGCTTCTTCTCAGATTGTTTGCCCAGTGCAGGGCTGTTGCTGGGTCTGAAGTCATTAACTGATATAATTAGCAGCACATTAGCAACCCACATTTGCATCTACAATGGGCTTTTGGCCTCGGTTGGCTTTGTGCTGGAGATGACATTGTTGACTGCAGACTGGCCTTTTCAATAGGAACCATTTGCACCTCCTTGTTCATTCGCAGACTTGTTTACACTGGGAATATTCACTTTCTGATTCCTGATGTACAAAGTCAGCTTCTCAAGGGGGAAAAAAACAACACTGAAGGTGAAGTGATGCAACATGTCTGCTCATGTCTGTCCTGATCGAATCCCCACAGTGTACAAACAGGCCATGTGACCCTTTAGGACCCCACAAATCCGGCAAAGAGAGTCCCAGCCTATCCCTGTCATTCCACATTTCGCACGGCCAATCCACCCTAACCTGCACGTCCCTGGACGTTATGGGACAATTTAGCACGGCCAATCCACCCTAACCTGCACATCCCTGGGACACTATGGGACAATTTAGCACGGCCAATCCACCCTAACCTACACATCCCTGGACACTATGGGACAATTTAGCACGGCCAATCCATCCTAACCTGTACATCCCTGGGCACTATGGGACAATTTAGCACGGCCAATCCACCCTAACCTGTACATCCCTGGACACTATGGGACAATTTAGCACGGCCAATCCACCCTAACCTGCACATCCCTGGGCACTATGGGACAATTTAGCACGGCCAATCCACCCTAACCTGCACATCCCTGGGCACTATGGGACAATTTAGCATGGCCAATCCACCCTAACCTGCACATCCCTGGGCACTATGGGACAATTTAACACTGCCAATCCACCCTAACCTGCACATCCCTGGGCACTATGGGACAATTTAGCATGGCCAATCCACCCTAACCTGCACATCCCTGGGCACTATGGGACAATTTAGCATGGCCAATCCACCCTAACCTGCACATCCCTGGGCACTATGGGACAATTTAGCATGGCCAATCCACCCTAACCTGCACATCCCTGGGCACTATGGGACAATTTAGCATGGCCAATCCACCCTAACCTGCACATCCCTGGGCACTATGGGACAATTTAGCATGGCCAATCCACCCTAACCTGCACATCCCTGGGCACTATGGGACAATTTAGCACGGCAAGTCCACCCTAACCTGCACATCCCTGGGCACTATGGGGCAATTTAGCACGGCCAATCCACTCTAACCTGCACATCCCTGGGCACTATGGGGCAATTTAGCATGGCCAATCCACCCTAACCTGCACATCCCTCAGCACTATGGGGCAATTTAGCACGGCCAATCCACCCTAACCTGCACATCCCTGGACACTTATGGGACAATGTAGCATGGCCAATCCACCCTAACCTGCACATCCCTGGGCACTATGGGACAATTTAGCACGGCCAATCCACCCTAACCTGCACATCCCTGGGCACTATGGGACAATTTAGCACGGCCAATCCACCCTAACCTGCACATCCCTGGGCACTATGGGACAATTTAGCACGGCCAATCCACCCTAACCTGCACATCCCTGGACACTTATGGGACAATGTAGCATGGCCAATCCACCCTAACCTGCACATCCCTGGGCACTATGGGACAATTTAGCATGGCCAATCCACCCTAACCTGCACATCCCTGGGCACTATGGGACAATTTAGCATGGCCAATCCACCCTAACCTGCACATCCCTGGGCACTATGGGACAATTTAGCACGGCCAATCCACCCTAACCTGCACATCCCTGGGCACTATGGGACAATTTAGCACGGCCAATCCACCCTGACGCGCATATCTTTGGACTGTGGGAGGAAACCGGAGCACCAGGAGGAAACCCCATGCAGACACGGGAGCGAGAACGTGCAAACTCCACACAGACAGTCACCTGAGGGTGGGATCGAACGTGGCGCTGTGAGGCAGCAGTGCTAACCCACTGAGTCCCTTGGAAACGCCTTTCCGCTCGGAGTTTGGTGGGGGTCAGGGATGCACTCCCTGGGAAGGTAGCTGACACTGGAAACCTCGCAATTTTTGGAAAATACATCGCTGAGCACCTGAAGGGTGTGGGTCTACATTCCAGCCGGTGGGCATTGTGTGATCAGTGGATCCAACTGCAGTAGCTGTGTGTTTTTGGTGGGACAGTCCCAAAGGCTGTGTGATTCTCTGGTGTCTAATCTCCCACAGCACCATATTCCCACACTGTCCCTGATATCTTTCATATCCAGGAAGCCTGCCATCTCTGACTTACCCTCAATGACTCACCATCTACTGCCCCCCACGGGCAGAGAATGTCAATGATATTCCCAACCCCCCTCTCTCTCATCTCTCTCTCTCTCTGTCTGGGTGAAAGAATCCATCCCCATCTCAGTGACAATCTTGCCCCTACCCTGAGATTGTGTGTCCCCTTGTTCCAGAATCCTCCATAGTCAGAGGGTTGGTGTGGTACAGGGAGAGAGGGGGGGTGGGGTGGTGGGGGTTGCAGAATTACTGTATATGGTTCAGCCTGAAAAGGTGCAGAAACGGGTGTTAAAATCTTCGAGGAGAAAGTGGGGACTGCAGATGCTGGAGATCGGGGCTGAAACATGTGTTGCTGGAAAAGCGCAGCAGGTCAGGCAGCATCCAAGGAACAGGAGAATCGACGTTTCGGGATTCCTGAAGAAGGGCTTATGCCCGAAACGTCGATTCTCCTGCTCCTTGGATGCTGCCTGACCTGCTGCGCTTTTCCAGCAACACATTTTCAGCTCAGAAAAGGGTGTTGCCAGGGTTAGAGGATCTGAGCTACAGGGAAAGGCTGAACAGGCTGGGGCTGTTTTCCCTGGAGCGTCGGAGGCTGAGGGGTGACCTTATCGAGGTTTATAAAATCATGAGGGGCATGGATAGGGTAAATAGACAAAGTCTTTTCCTTGGGATCAGGGAGTCCAGAACTAGAGGGGCAGAGGTTTAGGGTGAGAGGGGGAAGGTATGTAAGGGACCTAAGGGGCAACTTTTTCACACAGAGGGTGGTACGTGTATGGAATGAGCTGCCAGAGGAAGTGGTGGAGGCTGGTACAATGACAACATTTAAAAGGCATCTGGATGGGGACATGAATAGGAAGGGTTTGGAGGGATATGGGCCAAGTGCTGGCGAATGAGACTAGATTCAAAATCATATAACACCAGGTTATAGTCCAACAGGTTTATTTGGAAGCACTAACTTTCGGAGTGCTGCTCCTTCATCAGGTGGTTGTGGAGGAGCAGCGTTCTGAAAGCTAGTGCTTCCAATTAAACCTGTTGGACTATAATCTGGTGTTGTGTGATTTTTAACTTTGTCCATACCAGTCCAACACCGGCATCTCCAAACCGGGATTAGATTGGGTTGGAATATCTGGTCGGCAGGGACGAGTTGGACCGAAGGGTCTGTTTCCATGCTGTACGTCTCTACGACTCGATGACTCGAAATGGCCAGCCAAAGGCTAATTTAAGGAACATTTTGGAGAGAGAAAGAGAGAGAGAGAGAGAGAGAGAGAGAGAGAGGTAAGGACAGGGAATTCTAGAATGTAACTACCAAGGCACCTGAAGGCGTGAAAGCAATTAAATACTGGAGGGAGAGAGGATTCTAGAAGGGGTGAGAGGGTTTGTGGAAGAGGTCATGATTCGGGGCTGGAGGAGGTGGCAGGAGTAGTGTAGGTGGAAGAATTTTCAAAGAATTTTAAATTGGGAGGCAGTTTGTAGGGGACAGAGGGCAGCTCCTAGTGAATGGGTCGCTGTGAGTTTATTTCGGACACTGTCTGTCTGAGGCATGACCAGGGAAGCTGTCTCTACCCCCGCACTTAAACTGATTAAAGAGACCTTTATCAGAATGAGCCAGCCCCCAGCCTTATCTCACGCCCCATTGTGGCCAGGCTGCTCTATTGTTACCTTCTGTCCCCGGGAGAGACAGAACGCATTTTCCATTCTCATCACATGGGTGGCTAGGCTCTCTATCCACACACTGTCCTCCCCACGCTGACGTCTCTCTCTCCCTGTAAACATCCCCAGCAGTGCAACTGCATAGATTATCATCGCTTCATTGTGCAGGGTGATAGGAGACCATTTGAGCCATCCAGCACAGTGCCAGCCACTCAAAGAGCAATCTGGTTATCCCCTGCTGTAGTTGCCTCACTGACTAATGTTTCAGGTCCCTTAGAGTGTGAGTGTGTGTGTGTGTGTGTGTGTGTGTGTGTGTGTGAGAGAGAGAAAGAGTGTGTATGTGTGCGTGAGAGAGAGAGTCTGTGTCTGTGTGTGTGAGAGAGAGTGTCTGTGTGTGTGAGAGAGAGTGTCTGTGTGTGTGAGAGAGAGTTTGTGTGTGTGAGAGAGAGTGTCTGTGTGTGTGAGAGAGAGTCTGTGTGTGTGAGAGAGAGTCTGTGTGTGTGAGAGAGAGTTTGTGTGTGTGAGAGAGAGTGTCTGTATGTGTAAGAGACAGAGAATCTGTGTGTGTGTGAGAGAGAGAGTCTGTGTGTGTGTGCGTGGGAGAGTGTCTGTGTGTGTGAGAAAGAGAGACAGAGTCTGTGTGTGTGTGCCTGTGTGTGAGAGAGAGTGTCTGTGTGTGTGAGAGAGAGTCTGTGTGTGTGAGAGAGAATCTGTGTGTGTGAGAGAGAGTTTGTGTGTGTGAGAGAGAGTGTCTATATGTGTAAGAGACAGAGAATCTGTGTGTGTGTGAGAGAAAGAGAGAGATACTCTACCTGTGTACGTGAGAGAGCTTGTCTGTGTGTGCGAGAGAGTGTCTCTGTATGTGTGTGTGAAAGAGTCTGTGTGTGCACGTGGGAGAGAGTCTGTGTGTGTGTGTGTGTGTGAGAGAGTGTGTGTGAGAGAGTCCGTGTGCGTGTGAGAGAGAGTCTGTGTGTGTGTGAGAGAGAGAGAGTGTGTGTGTGTGTGTGTGTGCGCGTGCGCGTGAGAGAGCGTCTGTGTCTATGTGTGTGAGAGAGAGTCTGTGTGTGTGCATGGGAGAGAGTCTGTGTGTGTGTGTGAGAGAGAGTGTGTCTGTGTGTGAGAGAGTCTGTGTGTGTGCATGGGAGAGAGTCTGTGTGTGTGTGTGAGAGAGTGCGTGTGAGAAAGTCTGTGTGCATGCGAGAGAGAGTCTGTGTGTGTATGTGAGAGAGTCTGCGTGTGTGTGCGAGAGAGAGTGTGTGTGTGTGTGCGCGTGAGAGAGCGTCTGTGTCTGTGTGTGTGAGAAAGAGTGCGTGTGTGAGAGAGAGAGAGAGTGTGTGCGTGTGTGAGTATGAGTGTATGTGAGTGTGTGTGAGAGTGGGTGTGAGTGTGTGTGTGTATGGGTATGAGTATGTATGTATGTGAGTGAGTGTGAGAGTGGGTGTGAGTATGTGTGTGTGTGGGTATGAGTGTGTACGTGTGTGAGTGAGTGTGAGAGTGGGTATGAGTGTGTGTGTGGGTATGAGTGTGTACGTGTGTGAGTGAGTGTGAGAGTGGGTGTGAGTGTGTGTGTGTGTGGGTATGAGTGTGTACGTGTGTGAGTGAGTGTGAGAGTGGGTATGAGTGTGTGTGTGGGTATGAGTGTGTACGTGTGTGAGTGAGTGTGAGAGTGGGTGTGGGTATGAGTGTGTACGTGTGTGAGTGGGTGTGTGTGTGCGTGTGCGCGGCTACCTCAGGCCTGGACATGTGAGTGTGTGAGTGTGTGTGTGAGAGAGTATGTGAGTGTGTGTGTGAGTGTGTGTGTGGGTATGAGTGTGTAGGTGTGTGAGTGGGTGTGAGAGTGGGTGTGAGTGTGCGTGTGGGTATGAGTGTGTATGTGTGTGAGTGGGTGTGTGGGTATGAGTGTGAACGTGTGTGAGTGTGTGTGTACGTGTGTGAGTGTGTGTGAGAGTGGGTGTGTGTGTGTGAGTGGGTGTGAGTGGGTGTGTGTGTGTGTGTGAGTGTGAGTGTGTGAGTGTGTGTGTGTGTGTGTGTGGGTATGAGTGTGTACGTGTGAGTGTGTGTGTGCGTGTGAGTGTGCGTGTGCGCGGCTACCTCAGGCCTGGACAATACCAACACAATCCTCGCCTCTCACCAGCAAGAACCCCTCCCTCCAACAAACTTCAATCAGTACAAAACTCCAGGGGACCCATGTCCTGACTCAGGAACATCACCCTCGTGTTGTTTGCTCCTCATTTTAAATCGACACACACACACCCCCCCCTCTCCCGTTCTTGTTCCTTTTCCGAGGGGGAACAGCCTCTCCTTAACCACTCCCTCCACCCCCTCTCCCCACTCTGTGATTTTGAAACACATTGACTGTGTTTGATTGGTTTTGGCTCTTCGGTTGAGAGGGCACCTCACTGGATTAGCCAATCAGAGAGTGGGGCTCAAGAGCTGGGGTTACCCAATGAAATCCCAGCACCGTGGGAAACATTTTGGCGGACCACTGACTCCTCCGAAAATCTCTACCATGACCGTCTCCAATCCTGGCATACACACTCACATACTCTCACATACACACATACTCACATACTCTCACACACACACTCACATACTCTCTCACACACACACTCACATACTCTCACACACACACACACACACACTCACATACTCTCACATACACACATACTCACATACTCTCACACACACACTCACATACTCTCTCACACACACACTCACATACTCTCACACACACACACACATACTCACATACTCTCACATACACACATACTCACATACTCTCACACACACACTCACATACTCTCTCACACACACACTCACATACTCTCACACACACACACACACACTCACATACTCTCACATACACACATACTCACATACTCTCACATACACACATACTCACATACTCTCACACACACACTCACATACTCTCTCACACACACACACACACTCACATACTCTCACATACACACATACTCACATACTCTCTCACACACATACTCACATACTCTCTCACACACACACACACACTCACATACTCTCACATACACACATACTCACATACTCTCTCACACACATACTCACATACTCTCTCACACACACACTCACATACTCTCACACACACACACACACACACTCACATACTCTCACATACACACATACTCACATACTCTCTCACACACATACTCACATACTCTCACACACACACACACACACTCACATACTCTCACATACACACATACTCACATACTCTCTCACACACATACTCACATACTCTCTCACACACACACTCACATACTCTCACACACACACACACACACACTCACATACTCTCACATACACACATACTCACATACTCTCACACACACACTCACATACTCTCTCACACACACACTCACATACTCTCACACACACACACACTCACATACTCTCACACACACACTCACATACTCTCACACATACACACACTCACATACTCTCACACACACACTCACATACTCTCACACACACACTAACATACTCACACACACACACACACACTCACATACTCTCACACATACACACACACACTCACATACTCTCTCACACACACACTCACATACTCTCACACACACACACACACTCACTTACTCTCACATACACACATACTCACATACTCTCACACACACACTCACATACTCTCTCACACACACACTCACATACTCTCACACACACACACACACTCACATACTCTCACACACACACTCACATACTCTCACACATACACACACTCACATACTCTCTCACACACACACACACTCACATACTCTCACATACACACATACTCACATACTCTCACACACACACTCACATACTCTCTCACACACACACTCACATACTCTCACACACACACACACACTCACATACTCTCACATACACACATACTCACATACTCTCACACACACACTCACATACTCTCTCACACACACACTCACATACTCTCACACACACACACTCACATACTCTCACACACACACTCACATACTCTCACACATACACACACTCACATACTCTCACACACACACTCACATACTCTCACACACACACTCACATACTCTCTCACACACACACTCACATACTCTCACACACACACTCACATACTCTCACACATACACACACTCACATACTCTCACACACACACTCACATACTCTCACACATACACACACACATACTCTCACACACACACTCACATACTCTCACACACACGCTCACATACTCTCACACATACACACACTCACATACTCTCACACATACACACACACACTCACATACTCTCACACACACACTCACATACTCTCACACACACACACACTCACATACTCTCACACATACACACACACACTCACATACTCTCACACATACACTCACATACTCTCACACACACATTCACATACTCTCACACATACACACACTCACATACTCTCACACACACACTCACATACTCTCACACATACACACACACACTCACATACTCTCACACACATACACACTCACATACTCTCACACATACACATACACACTCACATACTCTCACACATACACATACACACTCACATACTCTCACACACACACTCACATACTCTCACACATACACACACTCACATACTCTCACACACACACTCACATACCCTCACACATACACATACACACTCACATACTCTCACACACACACTCACATACTCTCACACACACACACACACACTCACATACTCTCACACATACACACACACACTCACATACTCTCACACATACACATACACACTCACATACTCTCACACACATACTCACATACTCTCACACATACACACACTCACATACTCTCACACACACACTCACATACCCTCACACATACACATACACACTCACATACTCTCACACACACACTCACATACTCTCACACATACACACACTCACATACTCTCACACACACACTCACATACCCTCACACATACACATACACACTCACATACTCTCACACACACACTCACATACTCTCACACACACACACACACACTCACATACTCTCACACATACACACACACACTCACATACTCTCACACATACACATACACACTCACATACTCTCACACACATACTCACATACTCTCACACATACACACACACACTCACATACTCTCACACATACACACACTCACATACTCTCACACACACACTCACATACTCTCACACACACTCACATACTCTCACACACTCACATACTCTCACACATACACACACACATACTCACATACTCTCACACATACACACACACACTCACATACTCTCACACACACACACACACACTCACATACTCTCACACACACACACACACACTCACATACTCTCACACATACACACACACACTCACATACTCTCACACACACACTCACATACTCTCTCTCACACACACACACACTCACATACTCTCACACACACACTCACATACTCTCACACACACACACACTCACATACTCTCACACATACACACACACACACTCACATACTCACACACACACACACATACTCTCACACACACACACACACACTCACATACTCTCACACATACACACACACACACTCAGATACTCTCACACATACACACACACACTCACATACTCTCACACACACACACTCACATACTCTCACACATACACACACACACTCACATACTCTCACACACACTCACATACTCTCACACATACACAGACACACTCACATACTCTCACACACACACACACTCACATACTCTCACACACACACACACACTCACATACTCTCACACATACACACACACACTCACATACTCTCACACACACACACTCACATACTCTCACACATACACACACACTCACATACTCTCACACACACACACACTCACATACTCTCACACATACACACTCACATACTCTCACACACACACTCACATACTCTCACACACACACACACACTCACATACTCTTACACACACACGCACTCACATACTCTCACACATACACACACACACTCACATACTCTCACACACACACTCACATACTCTCTCTCACACACACACACACTCACATACTCTCACACACACTCACATACTCTCACACACACACACACACACTCACATACTCTCACACACACACACACTCACATACTCTCACACATACACACACACACACTCACATACTCTCACACACACACACATACTCTCACACACACACACACACACACACTCACATACTCTCACACATACACACACTCACATACTCTCACACACACACACATACTCTCACACACACACACACACACACACACTCACATACTCTCACACATACACACACACACACTCACATACTCTCACACATACACACACACACTCACATACTCTCACACACACACACACACACACACACTCACATACTCTCACACACACACACTCACATACTCTCTCACACACACACACACACTCACATACTCTCACACACACACACTCACATACTCTCACACATACACACACACACACTCACATACTCTCACACATACACACACACACTCACATACTCTCACACACACACACACTCACATACTCTCACACATACACACATACACACACACTCACATACTCTCACACACACACACACACTCACATACTCTCTCTCACACACACTCACATACTCTCACACACACACTCACATACTCTCACATACACACACTCACATACTCTCACACACAGACTCACATACTCTCACACACACACACACTCACATACTCTCACACACACACACACTCACATACTCTCACACACACACACACACTCACATACTCTCTCTCACACACACTCACATACTCTCACACACACACACACATACTCTCACACATACACACACTCACATACTCTCACACACACACTCACATACTCTCACACACACACACACACTCACATACTCTCACACACACACACACACACACTCACATGTCCAGGCCTGAGGTAGCCGCGCACACGCACACACACACCCACTCACACACGTACACACTCATACCCACACACACATACTCTCACACACACACTCACATACTCTCTCACACACACACTCACATACTCTCACACACACACACACACACTCACAGACTCTCACACACACACTCACATACTCTCACACACACACACACTCACATACTCTCTCACACACACACACACTCACATACTCTCTCTCACACACACACACACTCACATACTCTCACACACACACACTCACATACTCTCACACACACATACACACTCACATACTCTCACACATACACACACACACACACATACTCTCACACACACACACACACACTCACATACTCTCACACATACACACACACACACTCAGATACTCTCACACATACACACACACACTCACATACTCTCACACACACACACACTCACATACTCTCACACACACA
>NC_092769.1:67783892-67811392 GCF_047496795.1 Chiloscyllium punctatum
CTCACATACTCTCACACATACACACACACACTCACATACTCTCACACACACACACTCACATACTCTCACACATACACACACACACTCACATACTCTCACACACACACACTCACATACTCTCACACATACACACACACACTCACATACTCTCACACACACACACTCACATACTCTCTCTCACACACACACACTCACATACTCTCACACATTCACACACACACTCACACACACACACACACTCACATACTCTCACACATACTCTCACACACACACTCACATACTCTCTCTCACACACACACACACTCACATACTCTCACACACACACACTCACATACTCTCACACACACATACACACTCACATACTCTCACACATACACACACACACTCACATACTCTCACACATACTCTCACACACACACTCACATACTCTCTCTCTCACACACACACACTCACATACTCTCTCACAGACACACACACTCACATACTCTCACACATTCACACACACACACACACTCACATACTCACACACACACACTCACATACTCTCTCTCTCACACACACACTCACATACTCTCACACATTCACACACACACACACACTCACATACTCTCACACATTCACACTCTCACATACTCTCTCACACACACACATACTCTCACATACACACTCACATACTCTCACACACCCACACACTCACATACTCTCTCACATACACACACATACACACTCACATACTCTCACACACCCACACACTCACATACTCTCACACACACACACATACACACTCACATACTCTCACACATACACACTCACATACACACACATACACACTCACATACTCTCACACATACACACTCACATACTCTCACACACACACACTCACATACTCTCACACACACACACATACTCTCTCACACACACACACTCACATACTCTCACACACACACACACATACACACACATACTCTCTCTCACACACACACATACTCTCACACACACACACTCACATACTCTCTCACACACACACATACACACACACATACTCTCTCACACACACACACTCACATACTCTCTCACACACACACATACACACACACATACACACTCACATACTCTCACACACATACACACACATACTCTCACACACATACTCTCACACACACACACTGACATACTCTCTCACACACACATACACACACACATACTCTCACACACACACACACTCACATACTCTCACACACATACACACACATACTCTCTCACACACACACTGACATACTCTCTCACACACACATACACACACACATACTCTCTCACACACACACTCACATACTCTCTCACACACACACATACACACACACATACTCTCACACACACACACACTCACATACTCTCACACACATACACACACATACACACACATACTCTCACACACATACTCTCACACACACACACTGACATACTCTCTCACACACACATACTCTCTCACACACACACACTCACATACTCTCTCACACACACACATACTCTCACACACACACACACTCACATACTCTCACACACATACACACACATACTCTCACACACACACACTCTCATACTCTCTCACACACTCACATACTCTCTCACACACACACACACATACTCTCACACACACACACTCACATACTCTCTCACACACACACATACACACACACATACTCTCTCACACACACACACACACACATACTCTCACACACACACACACCCACACACATACTCACACACATACTCTCTCTCACACACACACTCACATACTCACACACACACATACTCTCACACACACACACATTCACACACACACATACTCTCACACACACACACTCACATACACATTCACACACACTTACTCTCACACACAAAGACACATACACACACACAGACATACACATACTCTTACACACACACACATTCATATACACACACTTACACACACACACATACTCTCACATGCAAACATACACACACTCACACACATACTCTCTCACACACGCACACTCACATACTCTCACATACACACACTCACATACACACACACACTCACACACACACAGACACAAACACACACACACTCACATACTCTCACACACAAACACACACACACATTCACATACACACACACTCACATACTCTCACACACACACACTCACACACACACACACAGACACGCACACAAACACACACATACTCTCACACACACACCCACACACACAAACACACCCACCCACACACACAGACACACACACTCTCACATACACACAGCCACACCCACCCACACACACGCACACACACTTTCACACACACACCCACAGACACACACACACATCCACACACTCACACACACTCACAAACACACCCACACTTTCACACACACACTCACACACACAGACACACTCACACACACAGACACACATACATAGACAGACACACACTCTCACACACACAACCCACACACACAGACACACACTCTCTCTCTCACACACAGACACACACACACACCCACACCCACACACATACAGACACACACTCTCACACACACACCCACACACAGATACACACCCACACACATCCACAGACACACACACAGACACATACACACATGGACACACGCACACACACCCCCACAGACACACACAGACACACACTCTCACACCCACACACGCAGACACACACTCTCTCTCACACACACAGACAGACACACTCTCTCACACAAACAGACACACATACACTCACAGATACACACAGACACATACACAGACACACCCACACACCCACAGACACACACACAGATACACACTCTCACACACACACACCCACACACACAGACACACACTCTCACACACACAGACACACACTCTCA
Organism: Chiloscyllium punctatum; assembly: GCF_047496795.1. Classification (NCBI taxonomy): domain Eukaryota; kingdom Metazoa; phylum Chordata; class Chondrichthyes; order Orectolobiformes; family Hemiscylliidae; genus Chiloscyllium; species Chiloscyllium punctatum. The sequence continues at coordinate 67,786,792 of NC_092769.1, forward strand.
CATACACAGACACAGACACACTCTCTCTCTCACACACACACACACACACAGACACAGACACACTCTCTCTCTCTCACACACACACACACACACACACACACACAGACACACTCTCTCTCTCACACACACACACCTACAGCCCCACGCACCCAACAGAAGGGACCCCCTTTTTTCGGAATGCTCCCCCATCCCAGCTCAGCCTGGGCCCTTGCTGTGCTGGCTGTGGGATCATCCTTTAACTGGAGGAGGGGGAAGGGGAGGAAGATTTCAGACTGATATGATTAGCTCCTGTTGTTCTCCACTAACAGATTCCAGTCCCAAAACTGTCTTCCACACTTTCACCGCTCTCTCGTTGTGACACCTTACTTTTTCTTTGTCTCTCTTTCTCTCTCTGTCTCTCACATTCTCTTCCCTCTGCCCCCTCACTCGCTGTCTCGAATTCTCTCCTTCCTTCCATCCTCTCTCTCTATGTGTCTTTCTCTGTCTCTTTATGTCTCTGACATTCTCTCCTTCCCTCTACCCTCTCTTCACACACACATTCTCTCCTTCCCTCTACCCTCTCTTCACACACACATTCTCTCCTTCCCTCTACCCTCTCTCTCACACACACACATTCTCTCCTTCCCTTCACTCTCTCTCACACACACACATTCTCTCCTTCCCTCTACCCTCTCTTCACACACACATTCTCTCCTTCCCTCTACCCTCTCTCTCTCACACACACATTCTCTCCTTCCCTCTACCCTCTCTCTCACACATTCTCTCCTTCCCTCTACCCTCTCTCTCTCACACACACACAGTCTCTCCTTCCCTCTACCCTCTCTCTCACACACACACATTCTCTCCTTCCCTCTACCCTCTCTTCACACACACATTCTCTCCTTCCCTCTATCCTCTCTCTCTCACACACACACATTCTCTCCTTCCCTCTACCCTCTCTCTCTCACACACACATTCTCTCCTTCCCTTCACTCTCTCTCTCACACATTCTCTCCTTCCCTCTACCTTCTCTTCACACACACATTCTCTCCTTCCCTCTACCCTCTCTCTCTCACACACACACAATCTCTCCTTCCCTTCTCTCTCTCTCGCACACACATTCTCTCCTTCCCTCTACCCTCTCTCTCTCACACACACACACAATCTCTCCTTCCCTTCTCTCTCTCTCGCACACACATTCTCTCCTTCCCTCTACCCTCTCTCTCTCACACACACACAATCTCTCCTTCCCTTCTCTCTCTCTCTCACACACACATTCTCTCCTTCCCTTCACTCTCTCTCTCACACATTCTCTCCTTCCCTCTACCTTCTCTTCACACACACATTCTCTCCTTCCCTCTACCCTCTCTCTCTCACACACACACAATCTCTCCTTCCCTTCTCTCTCTCTCGCACACACATTCTCTCCTTCACTCTACCCTCTCTCTCTCTCATACACACACATTCTCTCCTTCCCTTCACTCTCTCTCTTTCTGTCTCATCCTCTGTCTTTCCCTCCAACTCCTTCCCTGTCTCTCGATCTCCTGAGTATTTCTCTCTCCCTCCTTCCCTGACTGCCTGTCATCCTCTCTCTTATCCTCAATCCTCCCACAATCTCTCTCTCTCGCTCTCTTTCACTCACTGTATGTCCATCACTATCGCTCTGTTGTTCTCTGCCTTGCTATGTCTCTACCCCTCCATCTCTCTTTCTCTCCCCCTCGATCTGTCTGTCTCTTCCTCACTTTCTCTCTCTCTCCTCTTACTCCCTGTCTGTCTCTAACTCTCGCTCCCTCCGTTGTTCCTCTCTCTGTCTTTTCCTGCTTTCCTCTGATTCTCGCGCTCTCTGTTTCTATTCTTCTTTTTCGCACTCTCTCCCTCAGCCTGAAGGTTCCTCACTTCCTTTGGATCACTACCCCCTACATTTCTAGGCAGTGTCTCTCACCCCTAACCACTTGCTGGTTGGAAACAGTTTCCCTCACATCACCCTCGTTTTGTGTGTGTGTGTGTGTGTGTGTGTGAGAGAGAGAGAGAGAGAGAATTTCTCTGTGTGTGAGACAGAGACCGTGTGTGAGAGAGTGTCTGTGTGTGTGGGAGAGTGTGAGAATGTGCGTGTGTGTATGGGTATGAGTGTGTGTGAGGGTGTGTGAGGGTGTGTATCGGTGTGAGTGTGTATGAGTGTGTGTATGGGTATGAGTGTGTGTGAGTGTGTGTGAGTATGAGAGAGAGAGAGAGAATTTCTCTGTGTGTGAGACAGAGACCATGTGTGAGAGAGTGTCTGTGTGTGTGGGAGAGTGTGTGAATGTGCGTGTGTGTATGGGTATGAGTGTGTGTGAGTGTGTGTATAGGTGTGAGTGTGTATGAGTGTGTGTATGGGTATGAGTGTGTGTGAGTGTGTGTATAGGTGTGAGTGTGTATGAGTGTGTGTATGGGTATGAGTGTGTGTGAGTGTGTGTATAGGTGTGAGTGTGTATGAGTGTGTGTATGGGTATGAGTGTGTGTGAGTGTGTGTATAGGTGTGAGTGTGTATGAGTGTGTGTATGGGTATGAGTGTGTGTGAGTGTGTGTATAGGTGTGAGTGTGTATGAGTGTGTGTATGGGTATGAGTGTGTGTGAGTGTGTGTATAGGTGTGAGTGTGTATGAGTGTGTGTATAGGTGTGAGTGTGTATGAGTGTGTGTATGGGTAGGAGTGTGTGTGAGTGTGTGTATGGGTATGAGTGTGTGTGAGTGTGTGTATGGGTGTGAGTGTATGTGAGTGTGTGTATGGGTATGAGTGTGTGTGAGTGTGTGTATGGGTATGAGTGTGTGTGAGTGTGTGGATCGGCATGTGTGTGTGAGTATGAGTGTGTGTATGGGTATGAGTGTGTGTGTGAGTGGTTATATGGGTATGAGTGTGTGTATGGGTGTGTGAATGTGTCTCTGTGTGTGAGAAAGCGTGTATATGTGTGAGTGTGTGTGAGTGTGACAGTGTGTATGTGTGTTAGTGTGTGTGCGAGTGTGTGTATGAGTATGTGTGTGAGTGTGCATGTGAGTGTAAGACAGTGTGTGAGTGTGTGTGTGAGTGTGTAAGTGAGTGTGTGTGAGTGTGTGTATGGGTATGAGTGAGTGTGTGTGTGTATGGGTATGGGTTTGTGTGAGTGTGTGTACGGGTGTGAGTGAGTGTGAGAGTGGGTGTACGTGTGTGTATGGGTATGGATGTGCGTGAGTGTGTGAGTGTGTGTGAGTATGAAGGTGTGTGAGTATGAATGTGTGTGAGTGTGTATGTGAGTGTGAGAGTGTATATGAGTGTGTGTATGGGTGTGAGTTTGTGTATGGGTGTGAATGTGAGAGTGTGTGTGTATGGGTATGAGTGCGTGTGAGTGCGTGCATGGGTGTGAGTGTGTGTGTAGGGTTATGAATGTGTGTGAGTGTGTGTATGGGTGTGAGTGAGAGAGTGGGTGTGTGTGTGTGTATGGAACATCACCCTCGTGTTGTTTGCCCCTCATTTTAAATCGACACACACACCCCCCCCCCCCTCGTTCTTGTTCCTTTTCCGAGGGGGAACAGCCTCTCCTTAACCACTCCCTCCACCCCCTCTCCCCACTCTGTGATTTTGAAAACCTCTCCCTCTCTCGGCCTTCCCCTCACTGAGGGGGAACGGCCCCCAGCTCCTTCACTCTGTCCCCCTCCCTGAACCCCTGGGAACCCTTCGTGTAAATTGCTTCTGCACTCTCTCTCTCTGTCTGTCTCTCTCTCTCTCTATCCATCTTCAATGCTTCACCTGATGAAGGAGCAACTCTCCAAAAGCTTGTGATTTCAAATAAACCTGTTGGGTTATAATCTGGTGTCATGTGATTTTTGACTTTGCCCACCCCAGCCCAACACCGGCACTTCCACATGATCTTTCGGACGTGTCCTCCTCTCTACGGGACACGATGCCCCTAAGCTGAGCTCTGGCAGGTGTGTCGTGTAAGCTTTGGGAGATGGATCCACAGGGTTTGACTTGAACTATGAGTCACCCAGCAGAGATAGGATGAAACTGTGATTTCCCCCCCCCCCTCCCCCCAGCACTTTAAAATTCATTTCTGATGATTTCAGACTCTGCAACTTCTGATTACCAGCTCCCTCCCTCCCTCCCTCCCTCCCTCCCTCCCTCCCTCCCTCCCTCCCTCCCGCTCCTGTGACTAATATTGTCCTTCCCCTGGTTTATTTGAGAGCAGGTCTTTTGGTGAAAATAATACACAGTTCAGAAAAAGAGATGAAAATGTGCATTCTGTAAAAAGGGTAAATTCTCTCCCGCAGGTCTGTCTAGAAATGTGTGTGTGTGTGTGTGGGGGGGGGGGGGGGCGCAGTGTGTGGTGTGTGTGGGGGGGGGGTGTGGGGTGTGTATATGGGGTGTGTGTGTGTGGGGGGAGTGTGTGTGTGGGGTGTGTGTGTGTGGGGGGAGTGTGTGTGTGGGGTGTGTGTGTGTGGGGGGAGTGTGTGTGTGGGGTGTGTGTGTGTGGGGGGAGTGTGTGTGTGGGGTGTGGGTGTGTGGGGGGAGTGTGTGTGTGGGGTGTGTGTGTGTGGGGGGAGTGTGTGTGTGGGGTGTGTGTGTGTGGGGGGAGTGTGTGTGTGTTGTGGGGTGTGTGTGTGGGGGGTGTGTGTGTTTGTGTGGTGTGTGGGGTGTGTGTTTGTGTGTGTGTGTGTGGGGGGTGTTTGTGTGTGTGTGTGTGTGTGGGGTGTGTGTTTGTGTGTGTGTGTTTGGGGTGTTTGTGTGTGTGTGTGTGTTTGGGGTGTTTGTGTGTGTGTGTGTGTGTGGGGTGTGTGTTTGTGTGTGTGTGTTTGGGGTGTTTGTGTGTGTGTGTGTGTGTGTGTGGGGTGTGTGTTTGTGTGTGTGTGTTTGGGGTGTTTGTGTGTGTGTGTGTGTGTGGGGTGTGTGTTTGTGTGTGTGTGTGTGGGGTGTGTGTTTGTGTGTGTGTGTGTGTGGGGTGTGTGTTTGTGTGTGTGTGTATGGGGTGTTTGTGTGTGTGTGTGTGTGTGTGTGTTTGGGGTGTTTGTGTGTGTGTGTGTGTGTGGTTGGGAGCATTTATTTGTCTCCTTTTGTGGATTAGACCTGGGAAGGTGTGACTAAGGGGAGGAGACAAGAGTTTGACCAGGGCCATCAAGTCTTGGCTCGTTTGGGGAGGTCCTCAGCCTGGATTTATAAAGCAGCTCGCTCTGGGAACAGGTGACCAGGCGAGGGAGTCTCAGACTGACTGGCACACTCTCAACTCAAACACACAGAGACACCGACAGACTCTGAGCAATGGCTATGGAGCGGCTGCAGTTCACGGAGACCTTTCTGGGCAAGACACCAGAGAGCGTGGCCAGCTGGGAGATGGGGCAGAACACCAATGAAGAGATATCTCTCATGGGTGAGGAACCTGGTTTACTCTCTTTGACTGAATTGTTGGTTTGTTATAACGTGCTTTAAGTGAGGAACCCTGTATTGCAGGGTACAGGCTGGGTATTGCTGTCTGACTGTTTTATTTCTCCAGATTCAGGAGGGTTTCAGATTCCAGTCACTGGGATTTGTACCTCTCTCTCTCTCTCTGTCCTCCCACTCCACATTCTCCAGACAGGATTGACAAGGATGTTGTCGGGGGTTGGAGGGTTTGAGCTGAATAGGCTGGAGGCTGTTTTCCCTGGAGTGTCAGAGGCTGAGGGCTGACTTTAGAAAGATTTATAAAGGTCACCTACAGAATGGTTTTCCTTGGGGTATGGGAATCTAAAACCGGACGTGCTTTAAGGTGTTGAGGGGTGGTACGGTGGCTCATTGGGTTAACCTCATGGCACCAGGGACCCAGGTTTGATCCCACTCTCGGGCATCTGTCTGGGTGGAGTTTGCACGTTCTCCCCCCCAGTGTCTGTGTGGGGTTTCCTCCGGGTGCTCCAGTTTCCTCCCACAGTCCAAAGATGTGCAGGTTAGGGTGGATTGGCCGTGCTAAATTGTTCCATAGTGCCCAGGGATGTGCAGGTTAGGGTGGATTGGCCGTGCTACGTTGTCCCATAGTGTCCAGGGATGTGCAGGTTAGGGTGGATTGGCCGTGCTAAATTGTCCCATAGTGCCCAGGGATGTGCAGGTTAGGGTGGATTGGCCGTGCTAAATTGTCCCATAGTGTCCAGGGATGTGCAGGTTAGGGTGGATTGGCCGTGCTAAATTGTCCTATAGTGCCCTGGGATGTGCAGGTTAGGGTGGATTGGCCGTGCTACGTTGTCCCATAGTGTACAGGGATGTGCAGGTTAGGGTGGATTGGCCGTGCTAAATTGTCCCATAGTGTCCAGGGATGTGCAGGTTAGGGTGGATTGGCCGTGCTAAATTGTCCTATAGTGCCCTGGGATGTGCAGGTTAGGGTGGATTGGCCGTGCTAAATTGTCCTATAGTGCCCTGGGATGTGCAGGTTAGGGTGGATTGGCCGTGCTAAATTGTCCCATAGTGTCCAGGGATGTGTAGGTTAGGGTGGATTGGCCATGCTAAATTGTCCTATAGTGCCCTGGGATGTGCAGGTTAGGATGGATTGGCCGTGCTACGTTGTCCCATAGTGTACAGGGATGTGCAGGTTAGGGTGGATTGGCCGTGCTAAATTGTCCCATAGTGTCCAGGGATGTGCAGGTTAGGGTGGATTGGCCGTGCTAAATTGTCCCATAGTGCCCAGGGATGTGCAGGTTAGGGTGGATTGGCCGTGCTAAGTTGTCCCATAGTGCCCAGGGATGTGCAGGTTAGGGTCGATTGGCCGTGCTAAACTGTCCCATAGTGCCCAGGGATGTGCAGGTTAGGGTGGATTGGCCGTGCTAAACTGTCCCATAGTGCCCAGGGATGTGCAGGTTAGGGTGGATTGGCCGTGCTAAACTGTAGTCCCAGTGGCCTAATGGATAAGATATTGGGTTCCTAAGCCAGGGATTGTGGGTTCAAATCCCATCCTAAGTGGCTAACTTTCATAGCTTACCCTCTTTGAACTTGACTTCTAATCTTCGTTATAAACATCCCCATGTCTGCATTCAGTTGATGGGAAGTGCTGACAACATGAACTTGCACAAAGTTGTCGGGGATCTGCAGGATTGGGTCAAAATTGCCTGAAAGAGACGGCAGAACCACAATGGCGAAAGAACTGCTGAAATTCTCCTGGGGCTGGCATGGTGACTCACAGTGTCAGGGTCTCGGGTTTGATTCCTCCCTTGGGTGTCTGTTTGTGTGGAGTTTGCACATTCTCTCCATGGGGTACTCGGAGTGCATTGTTTGTGGGCGGCACGGTGGTTAGCACTGCTGCCTCACAGCGCTGGAGACCCGGGTTCAATTCCTGCCTCAGGCGACTGACTGTGTGGAGTTTGCACATTCTCCCCGTGTCTGTGTGGGTTTCCTCCCACAGTCCAAAAATGTGCAGGTTTGGTGAATTGGCCAAGTTAAATTGCCCGTAGTGTTAGATGAAGGGGTAAATGTAGGGGAATGGGTCTGGGTGGGTTGCGCTTCAGCGGGTTGGTGTGGACCTGTTGGGCCGAAGGGCCTGTTTCCACGCTGTAAGTAATCTATAGTGTCCAGGGATGTGCAGGTTAGGGTGCATTAGTCTGGGGTAAATGTAGAGTAATAGGGTAAGGGAATGGGTCTGGGTGGGTTACTCTTCAGAGGGTCAGTGTGGACCTGTTGGGCCGAATGGCCTGTTTCCATACTGTAGGGATTCTAAGGTGAGTGGGAAAGATTTAAAGGGGACCTGCGGGACAACATTTTTATACAGAGAATGATCCGTGTGTGGAATGAGCTGTCAGAGGAAGTGGTGGAGGCTGGTACAATGACAACATTTAAAAGGCTTCTGGATGGGGACAGAGATAGGAAGGGTTTGGGGGGATATGGGTCAAGTGCTGGCAAATAGAACTAGGTCAGATTGGGATGTCTGATTGGCGTGGATGAGTTGGGCTGAAGGGTCTGTCTCCCTGCTGTATGACTATTGCCCCCTCGTTATCTCTCTTGTTCCCCCAGTCCCTCACCTGTCCTCTCTCATCGACCCACCTCTCTCTCTGTCCCTCCAGCTCTCCTACTCTCCCTTGCACCCTCCATCTCTCTCTCTCTCTCTCTATCTCTCTCTTCTTCATGTGCCTGTCTCTGTCTCTCCTGATTTCCCCTTTCACTGTCTCCCACTCTCTCTTCCTCCCCTCTCCCTTCTCTCTCTCTCTCTCTCTCTCTCTCACCCTTCAAGCATTGGCTGTGGAACAGATCCCACAGATTGGAGGGGTAGCCAATGTAACCCCAATATTATAAAATAAAGGGGGGAGGTGGGGAGGATACAAGGAATTATGAGGAATTGGAAACATGTTAACAACGGAGCACTTGGAAAACAGTGACGGGATGGGACAGAGTAGACTTGGGAAAAGTCATATTAGATAAATCTACTGGAACGTTTTGAGGATGCATTTGGTCGAGAAGGACAAGCTAATGGATGGGGTTTCTTTTGAGTTCCAGAAGGCTTTTGATGAGGTCCCTTTTTAGGGATGACTATGTAAAATTAAAACCTGTGGGATTGGGGTTAGTTGTACTGGCATCGATGGAGAGTTGGTTGACAAACAGGAAACACAAGAGTAGAAATGAATCTTTTCCCCAGAGTTGAAATGTCTTAATACTAGGGGTGGCACGCATCAAAGGAGATGTGAGGGGTAGGTTTTCTTTTACACAGGTAGGATAGGGGCGTTAAAGAGACTTTTAGATAAGCAATATGCAAGGAACGGAGGGAATATAGGATGTGGGGCAGGTGGAAAGGGTCTACCATGTTGGTCATAACATCGTGGGTCAGAATGGCATGGTGCCTCACAGCGCCAGGGACCCAGGTTCGATTCCAGGTCTCGGGCGACTGTCTGTGCGGAGGTTGCACGTTCTCCCTCACGTCTGCATCGGGTTTCCTCCCACAATCCAAAAGTGTGTAGGTCAGAGTGGATTGGCCGTGCTAAAATTGACCATCGTGTTAGGTGCATTAGTCAGAGGGGAAATGGGGCTGGGTGGGTTACTCTTCGGAGGGTCAGTGTGGACGTGTTGGGCCGAAGGGCCTGTTCCCACACTGTAGGGAATCTAATCAGAAGACCAGTTCCTGTGCTGTACTGTTCTACGTTAAACAGGGCTTGTTCTGAGTGTCAGGCAGTGATGGAGGGGATACCAACAGGAATCATTGAGCAGCTTGGGGGTCTCCGTATCTGAGGAAGATGTTCTGGCGACAGAGGGAGTGCAGCGATTCCCAGCCTGATTCCCGGGACAGTGGGACTGACATTTGAGGAGAGACTGGATCGGTTCGGACTATACTCACTGGGGGGGGGGGGGGGGGGGGGGGGGGGGAGCAGTTTGGGGAGAATGAGGAGGGGGATCTCAGAGAAACCGATAAAATCCCAACAGGACCAGACAGGGCCAAGGATGTTGACCCAGGGAGCCCAGAACCGGGGGGTGGGGGGGTTGGGTCACAGTTTAAGGATTACGGGGTGGGGGCGTTTCGGACTGAGACAGGGAGAAATGTCTTCCCCCAGAGAGGGGGGTTGGGGGGGAGCCTGTGGGATTCTCTGTCACAGAAAGGGGTTGCGGCCGAAACGGCGAATGTTTTGAGGCAGGAGTTGGATCGAGTTCTTGGGGCTGAAGGGGGAAAGCGAGGAACGGGGGCGGGAATGAGTCAGATGGTCAGCCACAAGCCTATCGAATGGTAGAGCAGGCTTGAAGGGCCAAATGGCCTCCTCCTATTTTCTATGGCTTTATTTTTGCCCCATACCAAATCCCCTGCCTTGATCTTGGAGCAGCACGGTGGCTCAGTGGGTTAGCACTACTGCCTCACGGCGCCAGGGACCCAGGTTCGATTCTGGCCTCGGGCAACTGTCTGTGTGGAGTTTGCACATTCTCCCCCCGTGTCTGTGTGGGTTTCCTCCGGGTGCTCCGGTTTCCTCCCACAGTCCAAAGATGTGCAGGTTAGGGTGGATTGGCCGTGCTAAATTGTCCCATAGTGTCCAGGGATGTGCAGGTTAGGGTGGATTGGCCGTGCTAAATTGTCCCATAGTGCCCAGGGATGTGCAGGTTAGGGTGGATTGGCCGTGCTAAATTGTCCCATAGTGCCCAGGGATGTGCAGGTTAGGGTGGATTGGCCGTGCTAAATTGTCCCATAGTGCCCAGGGATGTGTAGGTTAGGGTGGATTGGCCGTGCTAAATTGTCCCATAGTGGCCAGGGATGTGCAGGTTAGGGTGGATTGGCCGTGCTAAATTGTCCCACAGTGCCCAGAGATGTGCAGGTTAGGGTGGATTGGCTGTGCTAAATTGTCCCATAGTGGCCAGGGATGTGCAGGTTAGGGTGGATTGGCCGTGCTAAATTGTCCCATAGTGGCCAGGGATGTGCAGGTTAGGGTGGATTGGCCGTGCTAAATTGTCCCATAGTGCCCAGGGATGTGCAGGTTAGGGTGGATTGGCCGTGCTAAATTGTCCCATAGTGCCCAGGGATGTGCAGGTTAGGGTGGATTGGCCGTGCTAAATTGTCCCATAGTGCCCAGGGATGTGCAGGTTAGGGTGGATTGGCCGTGCTAAATTGTCCCATAGTGCCCAGGGATGTGCAGGTTAGGGTGGATTGGCCATGCTACATTGTCCCATAAGTGTCCAGGGATGTGCAGGTTAGGGTGGATTGGCCATGCTAAATTGTCCCATAGTGCCCAGGGATGTGCAAGTTAGGGTGGATTGGCCGTGCTAAATTGTCCCATAGTGCCCAGGGATGTGCAGGTTAGGGTGGATTGGCCGTGCTAAATTGTCCCATAGTGCCCAGGGATGTGCAGGTTAGGGTGGATTGGCCGTGCTAAATTGTCCCATAGTGCCCAGGGATGTGCAGGTTAGGGTGGATTGGCCGTGCTAAATTGTCCCATAGTGTCCAGTTAACACTCTCTCTCTCTCTCCCACTCATTGTGTGTCTCATCACATCTTTTCTCTCTCTTGCATAACACTGTCTGTTTATCTCTCTGTCTACATCCCTTGTGCTGTTTCGTTCAACTTATTATCATCGAGTCCCTACAGTGTGGAAACATTCTCTCTGTCCTTCTCAGACCATTCTCCCCCTCTCTCTCTCTCTCATACCCTCTGTCTACAGTGTGGAAGCAGACCATTCGGCCCCACAAGTCCACACTCACCCTCCAAACAGTATCCCCAGCCAAACCTATTCCCCATTACTCTACATTTACCCCTGACTAATGCACCTAACCTACACATCTCAGAACACTATGGGACAATTTAGCACGGCCAATCCACCCTAACCTGCACATCCCTGGGCACTATGGGACAATTTAGCATGGCCAATCCACCCTAACCTGCACATCTCAGAACACTATGGGACAATTTAGCACGGCCAATCCACCCTAACCTACACATCTCAGAACACTATGGGACAATTTAGCACGGCCAATCCACCCTAACCTGCACATCTCAGAACACTATGGGACAATTTAGCACGGCCAATCCACCCTAACCTGCACATCCCTGGGCACTATGGGACAATTTAGCATGGCCAATCCATCCTAACCTGCACATCCCTGGGCACTATGGGACAATTTAGCACGGCCAATCCACCCTAACCTGCACATCCCTGGGCACTATGGGACAATTTAGCACGGCCAATCCACCCTAACCTGCACATCCCTGGACACTATGGGACAATTTCCCACAGCCAATCCACCCTAACCTGCACATCTTTGGACTGTGGGAGGAAACCGGAGCACCCGGAGGAAACCACATACAGACATGGGGAGAATGTGCAAACTCCACACAGACAGTCACCTGAGGGTGGGTTTGAACCTGGGGCCTGGAGCCACTATTCTCTATCTCTCTCTCTCTTTCTATCTCTCTGTCTCTGTCTCTGTCTCTCTCTATCTCTCTCTCACACACACACGTATCATCCTATCTGTCTCTCTCTCTGTCTGTTTCTCTCTCTATCTCTCTTTTTCTCTCACATGCACATATTATCCTATCTGTCTTTTTCTCTATCTGTCTGTCTGCCTGTCTATCTGCCTCTCTCTCTCTCTCTCTGTCTGCCTCTCTCTCTCTCTCTCTCTCTCTCTGTCCTTGCCCCGGCCCCCCTGGTCCTTTCCCAACTTCTTTTGGGAAAGGATGGGGTGAAGTTTGATGATGTCATGGGATTGCTTAGAGTGTGGAACTCAAAGGAATGGGGGTGGGGAATTGAAGGGGTGTTAATGTGATGACTGGGATTGGGATGGGGAGTGTAGGATTGGGAGGGGGTGAATGGAGGGGGTATTAACAGCTTGGATTGGGGTGAAGAGTGTAGGATCGAGGAGGGAGGGTTTTCCAGGAGGTGATTATGGGAATGTCTGAGATTGGGACTGGAGCACTTTCCTGGGGGGGTTCTGGGGATGTCGAAGATTGGGTATGGTGGGGTTTTTCCTGGAGGGGGTAATGCGAATGTCCGGGATTGGGTATGGTGGGGTGTTGCTGGAGGGGATTATGGGAATGTCCAGAATTCGGTATGGTGGAGATTTCCCAGAGGGGGTTATGGGAATGACTGGGATTGGGTAAGGTGGGGTTTTCCAGGAGGGGATTATGGGAATGTCTGGGATTGTTATGGTGGGGTTTTCCTGGAGGGGGTTATGGGAATGTCTGGGATTGTTATGGTGGGGTTTTCCTGGAGGGGGTTATAGGAATGTCCTGGATTGGGTATGGTGGAGTTTTCCCGGAGGGGATTTTGGGAATGGTATGGTGGGGTTTTCCCGGAGGGGATTATGGGAATGTCTGGGATTGGGTATATTGGGGGTTTCCCGGAGGGGATTATGGAAATGTCTGGGATTGGGTATGGTGGGGTTTTCCTGGAGGGGGTTATGGGAATGACTGGGATTGGGTAAGGTGGGGTTTTCCTGGAGGGGGTTATGGGAATGTCTGGGATTGTTATGGTGGGGTTTTCCTGGAGGGGGTTATGGGAATGTCTGGGATTGGTATGGTGGGGTTTTCCTGGAGGGGGTTATGGGAATGTCTGGGATTGGGTATGGTGGGGTTTTCCTGGAGGGGGTTATGGGAATGTCTGGGATTGGTATGGTGGGGTTTTCCTGGAGGGGGTGATGGGAATGTCCTGGGTTGGGTATGGTGGAGTTTTCCCGGAGGGGATTTTGGGAATGGTATGGTGGGGTTTTCCCGGAGGGGATTATGGGAATGTCTGGGATTGGGTATATTGGGGGTTTCCCGGAGGGGATTATGGAAATGTCTGGGATTGGGTATGGTGGGGTTTTCCCAGACAGGATTATGGGATTGGCCTGGATTGGGTATGGTGGGGATTTCCAGGAGGGTTTATGGGAATGTCTGGGATTGGGTATGGTGGGGATTTCCAGGAGTGGTTATGGGAATGTCTGGGATTGGGTATGGTGGGGTTTTCCAGGAGGGAATTATGGGAATGTCAGGGATTGGGTATGATGGGGATTTCCCGGAGGGGGTTATGGGAATGTCTGGGATTGGGTATGGTGCGGTTTTCCCAGAGGGCATTATGGAAATGTCCTGGATTGGGTATGGTGGGGTTTTCCCAGAGGGGATTATGGGAATATCTGGGATTGGGTATGGTGGGGTTTTCCCAGAGGAGATAATGGGAATGTCTGGAATTGGGTATGGTGGGGTTTTCCCAGAGGAGATTATGGGAATGTCTGTGATTGGGTATGGTGGGGTTTTCTCGGAGGGAGTTATGGGAATGTCTGGGATTGGGTATGGTGGGGTTTTCCCAGAGGGGGTTATGGGAATGTCCAGGATTCGGTATGGTGGGGATTTCCCGGAGGAGGTTATAGGAATGTCAGGGATTGGGTATGGTGGGGGTTTCCCGGAGGGGGTTATGGGAATGTCTGGGATTGGGTATGGTGGGGATTTCCCGGAGGGGGTTATGGGAATGTCTGGGATTGGGTATGGTGGGGATTTCCCGGAGGGGGTTATGGGAATGTCTGGGATTGGGGATGTTGGTGGGGATTTCCGGGAGGGGGTTATGGGAATGTCTGGGATTGGGGATGTTGGTGGGGATTTCCGGGAGGGGGTTATGGGAATGTCTGGGATTGGGGATGTTGGTGGGGATTTCCCGGAGGGGGTTATGGGAATGTCAGGGATTGGGTATGGTGGGGGTTTCCCGGAGGGGGTTATGGGAATGTCTGGGATTGGGGATGTTGGTGGGGATTTCCGGGAGGGGGTTATGGGAATGTCTGGGATTGGGGATGTTGGTGGGGATTTCCGGGAGGGGGTTATGGGAATGTCCAGGAGGAGTTGAGTGCTTTCTTCTTGTGCGCCCTGTGACCCAGGCCCTGACTTGGCTCCTTGTTTCCGCTCCCCCTCCCCCACCCAGAGGCGACCCTGATGACCTCCCCACAGGCTGCGGTGAACGGCCCTCGGCGACGGAAGCGAACCAAGTACAACAGCTGGCAGAAGAACCTTCTAGAGAAAGCCTACTCCGTCTGCAAGTACCCCAACGTGTGGACCCGCGAGACTCTATCCAAGGCCCTCAACGTGGATGACGCCCGCATCATTGTAAGGACTTTTCGGGCCTTCGAAGGGGGGTGGGGGTCAGTGTAATGGGCTGGGGGTTGACCTATGACCCTTAACCCCTACCTGAAGAGCTTTGACAGCTGGTCTCCGTACTGTCACCCACACCGCGCACAGTGGTCTCCTGTCTTTTGGGGAGGGAGTTACTGTTCCTCCGAAGGTAGAGGGTGAAGGTTGTTGGGAGGGTGCTGAATCTTTGGAATCCTTGTCCCCTTTTTGGTGTCAGGGAATGTTGCAGCTTCACCCACCACTGAATGTAATTTACTGTTTTTCTTGGGAATCGAGGGAGGGGAAGGCTGAGGGGAGAGGTGGAATAGGCAGGCGGGGGGGGGGGAGGTGGGGGCAGAAATGAGGCCAACTGCGATTGGGCAAGCAGACCAATTCAAAGGGGCTGAGTGGCCTCAGCTTTGTCCTGTTAGAATCACTGAATCCCTACAGTGTGGAAACAGGCCATTCAGCCCAAAAAGTCTACATCGACCCTCCGAGGAGTATCCCACCCAGACCCATTCCCCTACCCTATTACTCTACATTTACCCCTGACTAACGCACCTAACCTGCACATCCCTGAGCACTATGGGACAATTTAGCACGGCCAATCCACCCTAACCAGCACATCCCTGAACACTACAGGACAATTTAGCACGGCCAACCCACCCTAACCTGCACATCTCTGGGCACTATGGGACAATTTAGCACGGCCAATCCACCCTAACCTGCACATCCCTGGACACTATGGGACAATTTAGCACGGCCAATCCACCCTAACCTGCACATCCCTGGGCACTATGGGACAATTTAGCACGGCCAATCCACCCTAACCTGCACATCCCTGGACACTATGGGACAATTTAGCACGGCCAATCCACCCTAACGTGCACATCCCTGGACACGACAGGAATATTTAGCACGGCCATTCCAACCTACCTTGCACATCTCTGGATTTGTCTACTTCTGGCCCAGTCAGTTACCAATCCGTACAGTCATAGAGACGTACAGCACGGAAACAGACCCTTCGGTCCAACCCGTCCATGCCGACCAGATATCCCAACCCAATCTAGTCCCACCTGCCAGCACCCGGCCCATATCCCCCCAAACCCTTCCTATTCATATACCCATCCAAATGCCTTTTAAATGTTGTCATTGTACCAGCCTCCACCACATCCTCTGGCAGCTCACTCCATACACGTACCACCCTCTGGGTGAAAAAGTTGCCCCTTAGGTCCCTTTTATATCTTTCCCCTCTCACCCTAAACCTATGCCCCTCTCGTTCTGAACTCCCCCACCCCAGGGAAAAGACTTTGTCTATTCACCCTATCCCACACCCCTTCATGATTTTATAAACCTCTATAAGGTCACTTCTCCGATGCTCCAGGGAAAACAGTCCCAGGGAATGTCGGGGGTGGGGGTGATGGTGAATTTGGATCCTACTTACAGAGATTCAGAGTGAGGGCCGGTCGGTGAAATTTGAACGTAGGGATGGGAATTATAAAAGTGACCAGGAGACAGGTTTATAAAATCATGAGGGGGCATGGAAAGGGTGAATAGACAAGGTCTTTTCCCTGGGGTGGGGGAGTCCAGAACTAGAGGGGCATAGGTTTATGGTGAGAGGGGAAAGATTCCCTACGGTGTGGAAACAGGCCCTTCAGCCCAACAAGTCCACACCAACCGTCCAAAGAGTAACCCATCCCTGTACCCCATGGGAGGGTGGTGGGTGGTCTCGCAGCCTGAGGCCCTTGCAACAACCCTGCGTGTGTATCGCCCCCTCCAGGTCTGGTTCCAGAACCGCAGGGCCCGCTACAGCAGACAGTCGGCTGCCGTCCGCCAACGAGGGAGACCGTCTGGGAGTGATGCCCGTGAGGACCAGCCGCCGGAGGGCACCTTGCTGTACGGCCAGACGCCCGCCTCGGGGTCCGCGTGCTGCCCCAGGCGCCCCCTGGTGGCCGCAGCGCACGGGCCCAACGTCCAGCTGACCGGCGGCTACCCGCCGCTCGTCGGTTCCCGGTGCCCGCAGGTGCCGCGGGGCCCCCCGAAGGTGGAGAGTGGCACCGCACTGCCGGCCGGGCATGGGGCGATGGATGAGGCGGTGGCCGCCGCCTGCAGCCAATGGTACCCAGGGGTGGGCTGCGCCAGTGGAAACCCGCCAGCTCGCTTTCCGGTAGACGAGATCGAAGTGGATTTCACTGTGGCCGATTTCAACCTGGACCTGGGTAACCCATACCTACTGGACCTCTCGCAGACTCTGTAAAGACTCTCCGCGGGATAACTGAAACACTCTCCCCTCACCCCCACATGGAGTGGGGGGGGGGGGGGGGGCGCCGCATGATGGAGAAGGACATTGTTCATTTTGACCAGCGGGATCCAAGGACGCCGCTTCCCCCTGCGTTATCTTGACTTGCAGATTCAGGGGTGGGGGGAAAATCACACTTTGCTATTGCACTGTGGTCAACATGGATCCCTCGGCAGTGGCCCCACCCATTTCCCCCACTCCACCCTCCTCAAAATGGACTCAGCAAAGATCATCTCCATCCTATGATCCATTAAGAAGGTGCATTCCAAAGAGAGGAAAGGGGCTCGTATCATACGATGTAGAGCTTTACTCTGTATCTGACCCCGTGCTATCCCTGTCCTGGGGAGTATTTGGTGGGGATAGTGTAGAGGGAGATTTACTCTCTATCTAACCCTGTGCTGTACCTGTCCTGGGGAGTGTTTGATGGGGGGACAGTGTAGAGGCAGCTTTACTCTGTATCTAACCCCGTGCTGTCCCTGTCCTGGGGAGTGTTTGATGGGGGACAGTGTAGAGAGAGCTTTACTCTGTATCTAATCTTGTGCAGTCCCTAAGTGGGAAGTGTTTGCTGGGGAGACAGTTTAGAGGGAACTTTACTTTGAATCTTACCCTGTGCCGTCCCTGTCCTAGGAATGTTGGATGGGGGACAGTGTAGAGGAAGCTTTACTCTGTATCTAACCTTGTGCTGTCCCTGTCCTGGGGAGTGTTTGATGGGGGACAGTGTAGATGGAGCTTTACTCTATATCTAATCCCGTGCTGTCCCTGTCCTGGGGAGTGTTTGATGGGAGACAGTGTCGAGGGAGCTTTACTCTGTATGTAATCCCATGCTGTCCCTGTCCTGGGGAGTATTTGGCGTGGGGCAGGGTTACTAAATACAGCAACTTTATTTGGGAGGGTGGGGTGTCAGTCCCATACTGAATACAGTAAGTGAATCAAGTGCCACAATAAGGGGGAGGGGGTGTTTAGCGAGGGTGGGGTTGTAGGGGAGGGCAGGATATGGGGGGGTGGGGAATGTTGGCCAATGTGTTAACAAAAAAGGGGTCAGAATCCTCTGTGGGATAGGGAACTGGATTCTGATTTCAGGGAAATCTGAGCTGCCATTTTGGACGTAAAATGGCCGCCTGGCCATTTGTTGGTGCTTCCTTGAGCCTAGGCTAGGGCTATTTATTTATTTAATATTTAACGACGTTTCATCCTTCGAAAGCAATCTTGGCGACATCCTCTCACTGCAGGCCAGGAATCCCTCTTGGAGAGCTGGGTTGACCTTTGACCACTGCCCCTTGTACGCGGGAGTGTGCGCTCCCTCAGGCAGGAACCCCCACAGGCGGGAGTGGACATCAACCGCGACTGACCCCCAGAGGGCATTCCGACCTGCGGGGTGAAATCGGAGCTGACCCCGTGCCCCGGTATCCTCTCCCAGAATCCTCTAGGTTGAGACATTTAATTCAAGGCATGGGGGGGATGTGGCCTACAGTGCTGACCCCCTCTGCCTTTGGCAGGGGGAAGGGGTCTCTCAGAATCCTAAAGCAAATACCTCCAAGGATCCTGTGGGGCAGGATGGGGGAAGGGTTGGGGGTGGGACAGGCGCGGGGCAGGGCGCCCAAAGCATTGGGGAGGTGGGAGATTACCTTAAGGTCTTCGGAGACGGTGAGTCAAGATTAAGAAGAACCCACGCTCCGTGCTCAGTGGCTGCCATCAACAAGGTTAACTCTCATCAAGCTGGGATCCTGGCAGCGATGCCCGCCACAGTCAAATAGCACATGCGGACTGACATCGCCGATTCAGAGAGGGAGTTAAGCCCTCAAGGTGGGTGGTGGGGTGGGGGAGGGTAAGGGAATAGAATCACGGATCTGGGCTCCACAGGAATAATGCGAAAAGTAACTTATGATTTTAGTTGAGGATTAAAAATTAATTCCTTTTGTCTGTGGTCGCAATTAATATGCTTTTTCTTTTAAATTCGTAGAAGACACAATCCTTTCTGCGACCATTCGAATTAGCTCGATCAGCCTGCAATCAAAGACTGGTCGGGCTAAATTCAAATTGTCGCAGAGGATGAAGAGTTGGTCTTGGAGTAAAAAGGTTGAGACGAGCGCTATGGAAACAGGGAGAGACAGAGAGACATAGACACAGAGGGAGAAATGGAGAGAGAGAGAGAGAGAGAGAGAGATGGCACAGAGAGAAACACACAGGTACAGAGAATGAGAGACAGAGTCGGAGAGAAGGAGACAGCGAGAGATATACTGTAGATGGATAGAGAGAGAGCTAGGGAGAGAGAAAGAGAGACAGAGACTCGGAGAGAGATGGAGAGAGACAGACACAAAGAGAAAGATGGAGAGAGAGACACACGCACACACACAGACTGAGACATGGATAGACAGAGAGAAGCACAGACAAAGAGATATACAGACAGAGAACAACATAGATAGGGAGAAACACACGCGCAAAGGGCAGAGAGAGAGATGCAGTCAAAGAGACAGAATAAGAGACAGTGAGGAACAGACAGAAAGAGACAGATGCATTCAAACAGAGAGACACGAACACACAAAGACAGACAGACAGAGAAAGATGTGCGCAGAGAGAGAGAGAGACACACACACAAAAGAGAGAGACAGAGACAGAGAGAGAGAGGGGACGGAGGATCAGAGAGTACACAGACAGAAAGGAACAGTAACAATGATCGATGAAACTGACAGAAAACAAAGAGAAAGCTGAATATTTCGATTGAAGCTGGTCTCCCTCTGCTTTGCTTCATTTGAGGTGTTCTGTTGACCGTCCTACTCCCAGTTGGGAGCACAGGGCTGACTGTGGGCTGGTTGGAGGTTCAGGGATTGTTCGATGTGTTCTGATCGGATCTGCCTGTACATGTGTGAATCCTCTTGCAGTGCACCCAGAGAAGGCTGGTGTTTATTGACCAGGATTAATGTCTGGCTCATTAAAGCAATGTTAATGAAAACTGCAGTCTCTGTGGGTTTCTGGTTCACACATTTCATTCCAATGTTTCTGATCACAGTGCAGATTGTTCAGGGTGAGGGGAGGCTGTATCAGAGTCCAGTGGCAAACCCCAAATATCCCTTCATCACGATGGTTGGAAGGTTATTCAACTATGGAGTGCATCACAGCAAGGCGAGACTTAGCCCTTTCACACTAATTTGAAGGTGATCAGTCCTGGTGCTCAGCCCAAAGTTAGATTAGATTCCCTACAGTGTGGAAACAGACACGTCGGCCTACCAATCCACACCCACCCTCCGAAGAGTAACCCACCCAGACCACTTTCCATCAGACAAATGTACCTAACACGATGGGACAATTTAGCATGGCCAATCCACCCTAACCTGCATATCCCTGGGCACTATGGGACAATTTAGCACGGCCAATCCACCCTAACCTGCACATCCCTGTACACTATGGGACAATTTAGCACGGCCAATCCACCCTAACCTGCACATCCCTGGACACTATGGGACAATTTAGCACGGCCAATCCACCCTAACCTGCACATCCCTGGACACTATGGGACAATTTAGCACGGCCAATCCACCCTAACCTACTCATCCCTGGGCACTATGGGACAATTTAGCACGGCCAATCCACCCTAACCTGCACATCCCTGGGCACTATGGGACAATTTAGCACGGCCAATCCACCCTAACCTGCACATCCCTGGACACTATGGGACAATTTAGCACGGCCAATCCACCCTAACCTGCACATCCCTGGGCACTATGGGACAATTTAGCACGGCCAATCCACCCCAACCTGCACATCCCTGGGCACTATGGGACAATTTAGTACGGCCAATCCACCCTAACCTGCACATCCCTGGACACTATGGGACAATTTAGCATGGCCAATCCACCCTAACCTGCACACCCCTGGGCACTATGGGACAATTTAACACGGCCAGTCCACCATAACCTGCACATCCCTGGGTACTATGGGACAATTTAGCACGGCCAATCCACCCTAACCTGCACATCCCTGGGCACTATGGGACAATTTAGCACGGCCAATCCACCCTAACCTGCACGTCCCTGGTCACTTTGGGACAATTTAGCACGGCCAATCCACTCTAACCTGCACATCCCTGGGCACTATGGGACAATTTAGCACGGCCAATCCACCCTAACCTGCACATCCCTGGACACTATAGGACAATTTAGCATGGCCAATCCACCCTAACCTGCACATCCTTGGGCACTATGGGACAATTTAGCACGGCCAATCCACCCTAACCTGCACATCCCTGGGCACTATGGGACAATTTAGCATGGCCAATCCACCCTAACCTGCACATCCCTGGACACTATGGGACAATTTAGCATGGCCAATTCACCCTAACCTGCACACCCCTGGACACTATGGGACAATTTAACACGGCCAGTCCCCCATAACCTGCACATCCCTGGGTACTATGGGACAATTTAGCGCAACCTATCCACCCTAACCTGCACATCCCTGAACACTATGGGACAATTTAGCACGGCCAATCCATCCTAACTTGCACATCTTTGGACTGTGGGAGGAAACCAACGCAGACACGGGGGAGAATGCGCAAACGTCACACAGTCAACCGAGGCTGGAATCGAACCTGGGACCCTGTTGCAGCACTGCTAATCCACTGTGCCACCCCTGAGGCACAATACAACAAATAGTCCCCACTCAGCCCAAGGTTATTGAGACGCAATACAGCCACGGTGTACAATACTGACCCTCCGACAGTGCGGCACTCCCTCAGTACTGACCCTCCGACAATGCGCACTCCCTCAGCACTGACCCTCCGACAGTGCGCACTCCCTCAGCACTGACCCTCCGACAGTGCGCACTCCCTCAGTACTGACCCTCCGACAGGGCGGCGCTCCCTCAGCACTGACCCTCCGACAGTGCGCACTCCCTCAGCACTGACCCTCCGACAGTGCGGCGCTCCCTCAGCACTGACCCTCCGACAGTGCGGCACTCTCCTCAGCATTGACCCTCCGACAGTGCGGCACTCCCTCAGTACTGACCCTCCGACAGTGCGGCACTCCCTCAGCATTGACCCTCCGACAGTGCAGCGCTCCCTCAGCACTGACCCTCTGACCGTGCGGCACTCCCTCAGTACTGACCCTCAGACAGTGCGGCACTCCCTCAGCACTGACCCTCAGACAGTGCGGCACTCCCTCAGTACTGACCCTCAGACAGTGCGGCACTCCCTCAGCACTGACCCTCTGACAGTGCGGCACTCCCTCAGCACTGACCTTCCGACAGTGCGGCACTCCCTCAGTACTGACCCTCCGACAGTGCGGCGCTCCCTCAGTACTGATGCTGTGCCATCAATGGAGCTGTTGATTAGTCTCAGGGATAGATCTTTATCGCTAAGTCAACATCGAACACATACTCAGATGGTGATGACTGTGTCTCTGCTCGACAATGTTGGGCATATGGCTAACCACCTTCCATAAGCACTGAAATGTTCACTTGTCATGCCTCAGATTAATCTCACATTGTGTCTTGAAATGTGACTTTGTGTAAGAATTCTCCCCTTCGGGAAACAATAATTATTACCTGTCCAGGGAAAGTGTCCCCTGGAGTTGTCACTCATTGTGAGAGCTCAATGGTGCACATTTATCCTCCAGAGCTGTAGGGGGCGCTGGTCTCTCTATCATCACTAATTGATTGTGTACACTCACCCTCCAGAGCTGTAGGGGGCACTCATCTTCAACTTAACTCAGTCGCTGTTGCTCATGAACCCTCCTGAGCTCAAGGTGGCGCTGATTTCTCATCTCTCCCTCCATTGCTGGGGTCAATTTACCCTCCACTGCTGTAGGTGGCGCTGATTTCTCATGGTTTCCTGTTGTAGACTCTGTACATTAACTGAGAGTGTGGTGCTGGAAAAACACGACAGGTCATGCAGCATCCGAGGAGCAGGAGAACCGACGTTTCGGGCAAAGCCCTTCATCAGGAATGAGGCTGGCAGCCAAGGGGGTGGTGCGATAAATGGGAGGGGGTGGGGCTGGGGGGGGAAGGGAGCTGAGAGTGCGATAGGTCAATGGAGGTGGGGGTAAAGGTGATAGGTCAGAGAGGAGGGTGGAGTGGATAGGTGGGAAGGAAGATGGAACCGGTAGGACAGGTCATGGGGCAGTGCTGAGCTGGAAGGTTGGAACTGGGGTAAGGGAGGGAGAGGGGAATGAGGAAACTGGTGAAGTCTACAGCGATGCCCTGGGGTTGAAGAGTTCCGAGGTGGAAGATGAGGCATTCTTCCTCCAGGCGTCGGGTGGTGAGGGAGCGGCGGTGGAGGAGGCCCAGGACCTGCATGTACTCGGCAGAGTGGGAGGGGGAGTTGAAATGTTGGTCCACGGAGCGGTGGGGTAGATTGGTGTGGGTGTCCCAGAGATGTTCCCTGAAGCGTTCTGTGAGGAGGTGTCCAGTCTCCCCAATGTAGAGGAGACCACATTGGGAGCAATGGATACATTAAATGACATTGGTGGATGTGCAAGTAAAACTTTGATGGATGTGGAAGGCTCCTTTGGGGCCTTGGATGGAGGTGAGGGAGGAGATGTGGGTGCAGGTTTTGCAGTTCCTGCAGTGGCAGGGGAAGGTGCTGGGAGGGGAGGGTAGGGATTGTGGGGGGGGGGGGGGGGGCGTGGACCTGACAAGGAAGTCGCAGAGGGAACGTTCTTTACGGAAAGTGGATGGGGTGGGGAGGGAAATATATCTCTGGTGGTGGGGTCTATTTGTAAGTGACGGAAATGGCTGAGGATGATGTGATGTATATTGTGGTTGGTATGGTGAGGACCAGGGAGATTAACCCTCCACTGCTCTAGGTGGCGCTGATCTTTCACTTCCCTGTCCCTGTGGGAATACATTAACCCTCCAGTGCTGTAGGTGGCACTGAACCCTCTCCATAGCCCATTGTAAATGGTGCACATTAACCCTCCCAAGCTCTAGGTGGTGCTGATTTCTCATTTCCCCCTGTCCCCCGTGGGAGTACATTAACCCTCTAGCGCTGTTGGTCAGAGCGGAGGTTGGAGTGGATAGGTGGGACGAAAGATGAGGGCGGTGCTGGGTTGGACCATCCCCACGGCTCCCAGCCTCATTCCTGAAACGTCGACTCTCCTGCTCCTCGGATGCTGTCTGACCTGGCTGTGCTCTTCCAGCGCCACTCTCTCAGTTAATGTGACGGATGAATGGACACCGCAGAACAATCAACAGACAGGAGTGTTCCCTCCCAGTCGGAGAACACTTCAGCGGTCTGGGACATTTGACCTCGGACGTTCAGGTGACCATCCTCCAAGACGGACTTCCAGACAGGCGATAACGCAAAGTGGCCGAGCAGAGGCTGATAGCCAAGTTCGGTACCCATGGATAGAATGGCCTCAACCGGGATCTTGGGTTCATGTCACATTACAGGTGACACTACTGCACTACACACATACACACAGATATACACGCACACTCACAGACAGACACATATGCAGATGTATTCAGACAGACGCATACTCACAGACACACACACAAATGCGCCCAGACAGACACACACTCAGACAGACAGACGGACACTCACAGACAGACAGACATACACACAGGCACACACACATACACACACACTCTGACAGACCCATACACTCATGCAGACACAAGCTCTCTCTCATACGCTCACATAACACACTCACACATGCCCCCTCTCACAGTCTTATACCCTTTCACACACACACTCTCACAGACACTCATAACACCTCTTCCCCCCCCCCCCCCCCCAGACAGACGCACACACATACAAGTTTGCAGGGCGAATTTGTACTTGCAGAATTACATTTTATTTTGCTCAAAAAGTGCATGAATCCACATAAGATTCTGT